>NC_143576.1:167397505-167520568 GCF_048544385.1 Mastigoproctus giganteus
TACAAGAAACCTATGCAGTAGCTAACGAAGTGCGGGGATACCCGACATCCTATAAAACCGTCCAGGTGGTCGGCAAAACACCCTGGACAGCCATTCTGCTTAAGAACCCGAACCTAACGGTCACAAAGATCTTACAGTTATGTTCGGTGTTGGCCTCCTGCATGCACATCATCTCTGCCCTTGGAGATTTCTGTCATATCTCTCTACTGTCAACCGGGTGAGGACATTCTCCTGGCAACACAGTACCTTAATCAAGTTCTGGTAGAGCTCCCAGGCTCCAGAATTCAACCATCACCAAGTTGTGATATGAGGTGCCTAGCCTCGATCACATACTTTGAAGGGCTGTTTGTGAGAAAAAGATCAAGCCTGTTGGCTGAATGGTTACGATTTATTGTCTGGTAAATGAACAATCTGTGCGAAGTCGTTAGAAATTGCAAAAGCCTCATCATATTACCAGCTGGCTCTGTGAGACAAAATTGGAAGCCAGCCGAAGTCGTGAACATTAAAATCATCTTACTGTTAGGAAATCTGGACTTGAAAAGGTCAAATTTGAAAGAGAGGATGTCAGTTCCTCTCGTTCGAAGTGATTAGTGGAATTTGGAGAATGACTGAGGCACCAGCTGAATTTGACAATGTGGTAGAGAGAGATTTTAAGCCAGAGAAGACTTAAGAGGAGATCCCAAATTATTAAGCCATTGAAAGAGAATATCAGAACAGACGTATGTACAGACCTTTGAAGCGGAAGACTCATTCAGTGAATAATTCGGACAACTGAAATGAACAGTGGTTGAATCAAACGATAACTGGGATACTGTCAGAAAAAGTACACGAGGTTTAGCGGATATTTGTGAAATGAATGGGGAAGTGTTTGGGAAGTTTAGATCTCTTTGTAGATAAGTTTGCTCTATTTGATTCATGGTGTACTCAGTAAGAAAAGGTGGGGGGGGAGGACATGCTGTATGAAGTAATGAAATTTTTGGATACAGCATACACATGGAAAGAATTATACCTCTCCTTGACATAATGTGGCCTCTATAATGGCAACCCCCTCCAGATACACGGACTCCCGTCAATCATTATTTGGCACAGTAGAGGCAGTGAGATTTTTTTTTTCTTCCTCAAAACCCCAAACACGAGAGGTATTAGAACCTATAGTACTTGGTACCATGCTTCAGTTGGAGGTTGAGAAGGTGAAAGAAGATATTTGTTGACATTAGACTTGAAATTCTGTAGACTAATTTTCAGGAAATATGAACGAAAGAAGGTTGTTCCAGAAAACAGCAGTTGAATGAATAAACAAGGAAGATGAAAAGTTGGTTCTGTGAGTTTGAAGATGGACAGTAAATGGATGTTGCTGGTGGCAGCACGTGTAAGGACTGTTTTAAAAGAGAGACTGGGAATAATAGAAGCCAACTTAGAACAGTGTGCATGGAAGTATCTATAGAAAAGGCATGCAGCAGAAACAGTACGTCCATGAGACAGCGAGTGGAGAGACTCTGTTAGAGAGGAGTCATTAATTGTGTTTGTTTGTTTGTTTGTTTCTTTGTTACTTGGATTTTAGGAGCATTAGCAACTAAGGCCATATTGCTCCGGGGATATGCAGTGGTCATTCCCTGACCTTTCCGCATCCTCGGTATTTGGTGGGCACGGGCTTGAACTCCGGTCTAATCAAGAAGCGTGTGCTATGCACTGCTGTTCCTGCCCACCTGGCTACGGAGGTGCCGAGTCATTAATTAACCTAACTGTCCCTCTTCTGAATGGAATCTAGAAGCCTGAGAGAGGTTTTGGGAACAATATTCCCTGGTAGGGCGGATTTGCGATTTGTAGAGTGGACAGCTGTTTGTAACGCCAACGAGAGCGAAAGAGAAAAATCAAGTTTTTTAGATGCAGAGGAAGCAATATTTGTAATGTGCTTGTGACAAGAAAGAGAAGTCAGTGTAATCCCCAAAAGAGATACATCAACTTGCCTAGAAATCGGAGTGTCACCAAAGGTAAGCATAGGAGTAGAAGAATCCTTTTTGCGAGATATAACAAGACTGAGTTTTAGAAGGATTGAAATCAACTAAGTTGTCTTTGCCCTACTGGAGAATTACTTGGAGATCGGCATTTAAGGAATTCGTAGTGGATATTCGAGAAGTTGAAGCCAATTGAGTAGGGTGAGTTTTCTCAAACTGAAAAGTGGAATGCAATGTGCTATCATCAGCAAAACTATGGATAGGATTTCCAGTCAATGGAAGAAGTTCATTAATATATAGAAGAGGAAAAGAATGGGGGAAAAGAACACCAGCAGCAGTGGTATAAAAGTTAGAAGACAGAGAGCCATCTGCCATCACCCCCAGTGAGATAAAACTGGATAACCAATTACAAAAAACAGTTGGCAAACCATAAGATGGAAGCTTGTTTAGAAGACCTTTATGTCAAACATGATCGAAAGCCTTTGAGATGTCAAGAGCAACTGCTTCTGTTTCACAAAACTTTTCGATTGAATTTGTCCATAAATGGGTAACATAAGCCAGAATATCACCAGTGGATTGATACTGACGGAATCCATACTGGCAATCGTTGATCAGACGGAAGGTTTCTAGGTAGTTTAAGAGTTGGCGGTTAATTGATTTCTCCATTACTTTAAAAGAGTAGAAGTAATTGCAATGGGATGATAATTGGATGGAAGGGATTTGTCACCCTTTTTAGGAAGTGGCTGGATATGAGCAAATTTCCAAGCAGAAGGAAAAATACATTTGGAATAAGAAAGTGAAAAAAGCGGCAAAGAACAGAAGTAAGTTCAGGAGCACAAGTTTTGAGAACAAGTGGAGAAATACCATCAGGACCCGGAGCTTTCTTAGCATCAGGATTCATCAAAATCCTTCTGACATCCTTTTGACGGAAGACCACAGAAGGCATTGAATGGAGTGTGTTGGGAATGGTGGGAGGCATTTTACCAAGATCATTAATACATGAGTTTGAAGAAAAATGGGATGCTAACATGTCAGCTTTATCCGTGGCTGAAGTGACAACAGAACCATCTGGTTTTGAAAGAGGTGGGAGCAAAGATGGGCAAAGTTGCGGTCAATAGCTTTAGCAAGAGACCAGAATGCTCGGTCTTGCTTCTTCTTGCCCATTAGGAAAAGAAGCAAGTTTGCTACACTTAGTCTGTTCAAAATCTAGTTTGGACTGACTAATAATTGCTTTACAATTGTTGCGAGCTTTGGTGTAGGCAGAAAATGAAACTGAAGAATTGGAAACAAGCCAATTACAACATGCAACGTTCTGCTCTTGAACAGCCTTAACACATTTATTGGAAAACCAAGGTTTAGGTAAAGGACGAGATTTTAAATTGGAGTGTGGAATAAAGGATTTCATTCCTACAAGAATAATTTCACAGACACGATCTGATCAAGCGTTGACATCAGAAGATTTGAAACAGTAATCCAATTAAGGAAAAGAAATCTTGCAGGTCATCCCATTTTGTATTCTTGTAATGCCAAACAACATGAGGTTTGGAATAGCCATGAGAGATAAAGGCTCCATTGGAGAAGAGACAATCACCAAGTTGTGATCTGAAGTGCCTAAAGGACCACTCACTTGGACCGTGTATTTAGAAGGGTTGTTTGTGAGAAAAAGATCAAGCATGTTGGCTGTATGGTTAGGATTGTCTGGTATTCTTGTAAGTAAATGAACAATTTGTGCAAGGTCATTAGTAATTGCAAAAGCCTCAGCATCTCGACCAGCTGGGTCAGTGTGACTAGAAAACGGAAGCCAGCTGGAGTTGTGAACATTAAAATATCTACGGAAAATGATCTCACTATTAGGAAAGTTGGACTGGAGAAAGTCGAGTTGCAAAGAGAGGAAGTCAAAGAGCTTCAAGTGGTTAGTGGAGTTGGGAGAATGGTAGAGACAACAGATGAATTTGACACAATGAGATAAAGAGATTTTAAGTCAGAGAAGATCGAATATAGCAGATTTCAAATTACCAAGTATCTGACAGGGAATATCAGAACGGACATATGTACAAGTACCACCTTGGAGGCGAAAGGAATCATACAAAAAATAATTTGGGCATCTGAGATGAGCAGTAGTTGAATCAACTGAGATTCTGTCAGAAAAAGTACATGGGGTTCGGCAGACTGCAAGTGGAAATGGACACCATTGAGATTAGAAATGAGACCACGTATATTTGTGAAATGAACTAGGAAGTGTTTGGGAGGTTGAGATCTTTTTGCAGATAAGCTTAGTCTGTTAGTTTGACAATTCATGGTGTATTCAATAGTAAGAAGTGGGGGGGGGGGGATACATGCTTTATATGAAGTTTGTTTGTTGTTTAGTTTTTAGGAGCATTAGCAACTAAGGCCATATTGCTCTGGGATATGCGGGGGTGATTTCCTGACCTTTCCGCATCCTCTGTATTTGGTGGTGACGGGCTCGAACCCCGGTCTAATCAAGAAGCGTGTGCTATGCACTGCTGCTCCTTCCCACCTGGCTATGGAGGCGCCCTCTATATGAAGTAATGAAATTTTTGTATGTGGAGTACACATGGTAAGAGTATACCCAGATCCTTGACATGATGTGGTCTCGACAATGTCCCCCGCATACAGACTACTCGGACTCCGTCCAGTCACTATCTGGCAGAGTAGAGGTAGCAAGATTATACACCAGCTGATCCGGAAGCCTCCTAAAGAGTTACCAATAGGTTTGGTCCAGTGTACTAACTAGCGGCTGGCCTGCGAACACCGTTTTAGAGCTGTACCTTCGAAATGTATGGAAGATTGGATCTCACTTCAATCATGATGCTCATCATAATCTCAAAATCATCAGCCATACTGCATGATAGAAGAGATGGGGAAGGGTTGACTGGAACTTAGTTGTGGAGACTAAACATGGGTTCCATCACTTCAAACCTATAATAAGCAAAGTGGTGGTGGTCTTGCACCAGTTGATGAGAGTCATCTACCACCTAGATTATACACTAGCTGATCTGGAAGCCTAGACAGTTACCAATAGATTCAGTCTGGTGAACTCTCTAGCAGCCGGCTTGCAAACACCGTTTTAGAGCTGAACCCTCTAAATGTACGGAATACTGGATCTCGCCATGATGTTCATCATAACGTAAAAAGACATCAATCATACTGCATGATGGAAGAGATGGGGGTGGTTGCTGTAGCTTTGCTCTGGAGACTGAACATGGGTTCCACCACGTTGCGACTCCAATTAACAAAGTATTGCACCCATTGATGGGAATCATCTAGCACCTAGTGTTGCCCAGTAACAGAAGGGCAGCATTCTTCAGTGTGTTGTGGGCACCACACTTTGACCCCTGTTTACGTTGGTTCACACTTGTGTGGTCATGTTACCTACAGTGTGCTAAATGCTACAATTGAGGGCTTGAACATGGGGCTATACCCAAGGTTACCAACACTCCCACCATTGTGACGGTGCAAGCGTAGGATTTGGTTGTCACAGATTGACCGGACTTTGCCAAAATTAGGTCCACTTTACTGAATGTTACTGGAATATCAGTTCCATCAGCATTTTAGACTTCCAGGTAGCAAGCACAGCTTGTCATATCTGGGAGAATGTCTGTGACAGCCTCAAAGACCAAACAGTTAAGCAGAACTAAAATTACAGTATATTAAAAATGTCAGTGTTTTTCAAAATAATTTGTTATGGAAGACATTACGTGATGGTTCACGGTCTTCGGAGCGAACAGGGAATTGACTACAATCCTAATGAATAGCATATATTTATTGATGTTTCAAAATTATGTTTAAAAGCAGTTCTGCTGTACAACGGAATTACATTCCTATCAATTCCTCTGCTTCAAGCAGTTGTGTTGGCTTGAAAGATACTTATACAGGCATATCCAAGATACTGAGTGCAATAAAATGCCATGAATTTGTTTAGAATGTCTGTGGTGATCTTAACATAATTGGACTGCTCGTGTCTACAGGGAGGTTTCACAAGATACTTCTCTTTTTTATGTTTGTGGGATAGTTGCAAGTGAAAAACATTACAATATTATGCAACAGTGGAAAAGTAATATAAAATATGTTCCATTGGTTGAACCAAAAAAAAGGTTCTTCTTTCACCTTTACATATAAAGTTTGCATTAATGAATAATTTTGTTTGTCTGGATAAAGAAAGAAGTGGATTTAGCTACCTGATGGAAGTGTTTTCCAATTTAACAGATGCAAAGCTGAAAGAAAGAATTTTCATTGGGCCTGAATATAAACTTCTCAAAGATGTAGTTGAAATAAAGATAAGATATTGAACTAGCAGCTTGGCAATCATTTAAAGCAGTTATGCATGGACTTCTTGGAAGTTAATAATGAATCTCTAGTGTTAACTTACTGCATGTTATAAAAATATGGGCTGCCAAATGTCTGAAAAATTAATTTCCTTTATTTTCATCTCAGTTCCTTCTCCCCTCAAAATTGGGGGATATGATAAGGAGAAAGCTTTCATCAGAACATATCCGATGGAAGAGTACCAAGGTTACTGGGATACTGCCATGATAGGAGATTACTGCTAGTTTCTTAAGAGGGAAAGCAAAATAGACTATAATTAAAACTCTGAGTGGAAAACATTTAACATTATGTAGTACATTATATGTATGATTAAAGTACTTTAAAAAAATTAATAAGACTTATTTTTAAGATAGCATAAATATTACCATATGATATTGTTTAAAATTGGTCATTCATTAGGTTACTAAATTTTCAATATATCTTTCAATGGAATCGGCAGATCAAATTCCTTTAGAATTTTTAACTTTTTGCCTTAAGATCTTGCTCTGGAAGTATTTTTTTTTTTTTTTTAAACCATTATTATTAGAAAGGATGGTCAAATGAAGTAGATATGGTTTCTCCCAATTCCTCACCTTGACAGATACTGTATATGTTGTTTCCTTGCAACCATTTCACAACTACTAATACTCATTATATTTATTTGAATTGGTAACCTGCCTGACTGCAAAAAAAATTATTATAATAGTTGAAGTCTATGTTTGATTTTCTGAATTTCTTACTTTTTCATAATTTTCTTCTTAATAAGAATTGATTATAAGAAGCATTTTTCTGACAAGATTTTCACAGTACCTATAATAAGTTTTTTGTGGACATTGTCTTAGATTACTTTTCACAAAAATTATAGATTAGAAATGGATGTTGTATTTACTTAAAGAAGCTAAGTTTAATTCTGATAATACTATTTTTGTTATTAATATATACTTTTCCTATATAATTTTCCCAGGTGCTGCACTTTGAATATGAAAAGCATTACTAGCTCAAAGTCTAATATATTGGAGTAAATTTATATTTCCCTAATTATTGTCTTTCAGTTTGGAAGAAAAGGTTACTGCATGACAATATCCACATTCTTTAAAAATAAATATGTTAATAAAATGGTTTGCACAAGTCTTAGAACACCTGACAACAAATTACAAAATGGAAACATGACCAAAAAATGTTAAATTCATTTCACATGGGTATAGCAACAGAGAAATTAACTACTTGCATCTCCTCCTTTTTTTTTTTTTTTTTTTTTTTTTTTTGTAGTTTGGGACCAATTTTAATCCTCAGGGGCCTCCTCTGAGAGTGTACAAATAAAAATACGAGGGCTGTTATGAAAGTAATGCCGTATAATTTTTTTGCTTTCAAATGTGGCGCCATACATCATTTTGCATGTCACTAGGTGGCCACTAGAGATCTCTAGTTTCACCATACAGAGTGGCACTGTGATTGGTCTCGTGAGTGCAACACACGGATAGTTCAAAATGGTGGATGTTACAGATGTATGTATCAAGCAAAGCATGGTGACTGAATTTCTCTCCAAGGAAGAAGTGACGCCTATAAAAATCCACATACTTCTTAAAAATATTTATGGTGACAATACTGTAGATGTGAGTACAGTTAGACATTGGGTAAGACACTTTAAAGATTGGGGTAAGTGATAATGTTGACAAGCCCCGAAGTGGCCGGCCAATAACAACAGACAACAAGAGCTAGATTGATGAGATGACCAAAGAGAACTGCTGCATCACAACATGCAAATTGTGCAATGCAGTAGGTATAGGGAAACATGCTGTAACAACCATCATAAAGGAACTAGGCTATAACAAGGTTTGTGCCTGGTGGGTCTCGAAAATGCTAACACATAACACAAAGAAGCCTAGAAAGCAATCTGTATGGAACCCAACTGCTTTAGCACTACAAGAGTGAAAGAGAGGTTTTTTTTTCACGCATAGTCACGGGTGACTAAACCTGGGTCCACCATTATGATCCTGAAATGAAGAGACAGCCTTCTGTCAATAAAGTCATGGCGACAGTGTTTTGGAACAAAGATGGAATCTTGCTTGTGGATTTCTTGGAGCACAGCACCACAATCAACTCATATCAATATGTGGAAATGTTGAAAAAGTTGAAAGCCCACATTCATAGAGTTTGACTGCAGAGAGCTTCAGTGAGGTTATTCTTCTCCATGACAATGTACGACCCCACATCAGTCTGCGCACGATGGAGGCCATTGCAAAAGTGGGGTGCACTGTTTCTCCTCACCCCTCTCATAGCTTGGATCTTGCACCTTCCAACTATTACCTCTTTGGCCCGCTGAAGGATGCACTCTGTGGAACCCATTTTGCGGATGACGGCCAGCTCAAGCACAACGTTCGTGAAGCCCTTCACAGCAAGAGTAAGGACTTTTGTAGGATTGGAATACAGTATCTGACTAAGAGATGGCAGAATTGGATAGAAAATGGTGATTTTGTAGAAAAATAACAGTGTGTTTAATGACTGAGGATTAATTGTTATAAAAGGCACAGTTGTATGAATATTTTCTGAGGAAAAAAGAGGCATTACTTTCATACCACTCCTTGTACATGAAAAATATTTATAAATATATTCTACTGACTAAATATCCACTTGTAATCAATAGAAAGCAGTTTCTCATGCTTTTGCAGTCATCTTCATGAAGTTATAATTACTGTATTGCTGATTGCTAACTCCCCTGAACAAATATCTAAAAATATTTATCATGCCATTATAAGTTTTGAAATATTTGCTTTTACAGACAATGCTATAAGGAGTGGGATGATTGATTGTAGACTATTTTAAGGGCGAATTTCTTTACATTAATTAGAAGATTGCATTAGTATTCTCGTTACGTAATTTTTAAATACGTCTTTAACATAGCCAATATGTGACACAGCATGTAAGTAGATTTAATGAGCCATAAAATCAATATACAAAGGATAAATATGTGGCCATTATAAAACTGATGCAAATCTTATAAAGATTGGATGAACTCTGCACATGTTGCCGATTTTATAAATTTAACGGAGAACTAAATTCTTCTGGATATGTCACTTTATAGTCTCTATTGTGTCTTATGCTGAACATTACACAATCACAAATCTACTTTCTACTTACATTTGAAGCATACTGTATACATCAATTGAAATATCCAGGTCAACATATATAATCACAGGCATTGTCTATAGTGTTAAATAATTAGTGATGCATTCTCTTATATGCTTTCATTCCAATTTGCACTTTCTCAAATAAGATAAATTATTTATATTCATGTGGGAGAAATTGAAAAGCAAAGGAATTAGCAGTGCTTCATCAAAACACTTGGCACATTACCACCAATTCCATAATTTTTCAACAGCAGCATCAGACTAGTAAAACAACCTCCAGCCAGTTTGACAGATCTCTTCCCCTCCCTCCCCCTAAAGTAGGTTGCTGCATTCATAATTTGCATTTAGATACTAAATATGCTCATTCCTGAGGTCATAATTATCCAAGTTCTTCGGCAAATACAATGTAATAATAAGCTCACTAGGATGGATTAAAATCAAAGATGATGCTGCAGAAAACTTAAAAGAGCAGTCTCATAATGTTCACTTGCATCTAAATGGCGAAGGCTGTGACGTTCAGTTGGATAAATCTGTAAAATAAAGAAAATTGCTTTATTAAAATATTCTTATAACTGCATATAAAGATGAAATGCAAAACTAAGAAACATATCAAATTTACTGTAATGATTAATAAGCAATAGTCTAGTTCTACTTCTTATTAAATCAGTGATTCAATCTACTGTCATTTTACTAGTGTATAACCTATCATATAGTGATGGCAAAAATTTGTGTGTAAATCCACTCTACAACAGATTTTCTGGAAATCTAAGATGCATATCAACAGCTTCTCTATTATCAAGCAAATATAATTGTTCAAATTTAACACAGTCATTCTCAGTTAGACGAGGATGAAAGGTTCAATGATAAAGTTGACCACGAATCTTAAACAATACAGCCACTCCCTGATTAACGTAAGGGTTGAATTCTGCGGAACTCTACGTAAGTCAGGATTTCCCTATGCTTGTGCATCACTCGCAACTGTGCTGGTTGAATTGATCGAATCAAAAAAGAAATGTTTGACGAACATGTGAATAGAATTATTTATTGTATTTATTCAATTTTTTATCTCATGTGCGCAGGAAAAATTACAAAAAAGAAAGGAGACAGAAGTCAGTAAGTTTTACCTCTTGAGCATCGTTGCCAGAATCAATGTCTTCAGCTGATAAGTACAGCTGCTGTACTTCAGCTGCTGCGAGGTTGAGGAGATTTAGAAGGGGTCAGCCACTCAACCTTACGAAAAAATATATTAATGGATGACTGGATAGTGGCTTTTTTCTTTTCATTGTAGATTTCTTTGTATCAAGCAAGCATATCATTCACCCCTCTGTTAACTTTTAAAAATCGTTTGCTGTCAGGATCCATCTTTTCAAACCTCGCCATTGCCGATGAAATTTCAAGAAATGCTATTGCCTTCCCTCGGGTGATGAAGTGTATCGGCTTTTCATTTGGTTCATCTTGAGCTTCGTTCTTTCACTATCGCCGCCTGCAAATCAGTAAGTTCTTTGTTAGATAATTCCTTCTCTTCTTCCTCTATTAACACCTCCATGTCTTTGGCAACAATCTTCAACTGAAGTAGCTTTACAACCATTGCAATCTTATCTGTAACCTCTTCATATGATTTGTCTTTTCAAACCTTTCGAAGCCATTTACGTGCTGTGGGCATATTTTTTTCCAAGCGCCATTTAAACAACTTTTAGTAATTTCCGTCCAGGCCTTATTAATGTTTAAGATGGCATGGTAAATATTGTAGGATTTTCAAAAGTCTCTTAACGTAAAATTTTTCTCACTGTCTACTGCAGACAATGCCTGAGCAAATGTTGTAAATAACACCCTGATTCATAGGTTGGATGAGTGAATTCATGTTTGGCGGTAGAAATATGACTCTCACGTTCGAATTGAAATCATCTAGATGCGCAGGATGTCCAGAAGCATTATCTAATAGAAGCAAAATCTTGAAAGGAATGTCATTGTCTTTACAATATTTTTCAAATTTGGGAATGAAGCAGCATTTAAACCAATCCTCAAAGAGAGATATTGTTATCCATGCTCTCTGGTTCAATCGGAAATGCACGGGTAGGGTGGCTTTATCGATGCTCTCTAAATGCACAAAGATTTCCAGAACGGCACACAAGCAGTGGTATTAATCTGAAATCTCTCGCTGCATTTCCTCTTTGGCAATGAACGTTTGATCTGGCATTTTTTTCCAATACAGAGCAGTCTTGTAAATTTTAAAAATTTGCAGGGTTGAATAGTCACCTTCATCAATAATTTTTTCCGACACACCACAAAATTTTTCTACAGCTGCAGAATCAGCACTGATGACTTCATTGCATACTTTAATGTTTTGGAAAACAGTGCGATGCTTGAACCTATTAAACCACCAGTTACTTGCCACGAACTAGGCTTGGGGTTCGCCGTACTTATCCTTAATATCTTCATAAATACTTCTTGCTTTTGCTTGAATGGCCATTGGCCTCAGGGGCACTTACTTCTGAATCTGATTTTCCATCCATATTATTAATAGCTCTTCCATCTTCGATATAGCACCTGAGCACTGTTTTGTGATCACTGTTGATCTTAAGTGCATTGATCCTTTAACATGTTCTTTTATATGTGCACTGTCTCTTAAAATAGAATTCACTGTTGTAGTAGTAAGACCTAATTCCCTTGCAATAGATGACAAACTTTGTCCTGCTTCGTACTTCTTAATAAATTTCATCTTTATTTCTAAATCAATTTTGTTTCGTTTCCTGGCACTGCTAGCACCTGCACTTTCTGTTGGTTCCTTTTCCTTCACCATTGTAATAAATAAATAGGAACGAAGAGAAGATTCTGAAAATTTGTTTTTTATATGATTGAAGATTTCATTGAAAGGAAACTCATTTCACCGTAATATAAAACCCCACAGAATTCCAGTTATCGGTATTATCGCAAATGCAATAAGATCGAGTTTACTACCCGTTTATAATAGATTGCATAACAGAAAAGCCCAATAAACTAGAAAGTGCAAATTTTTATTGTTTTTTGGCTGTGACCTCCAGAAACTTGCTTTAGAAAAATATCACAAAGGCGTTCACAAAATTGATTCTTATAACGGGAACATATGGTAACGATGAAAGTGTAGTGCAATTTACATTATAAATACGACCTTTTAGAGAGATAAATAGCTTAGTAATATAGCGAAATTTTCAACTTCCAAGGACTTGGAAACAAAATCCAAAAAAAAAAAAAAAAAAAAAAAAAAAAAACAATATGTTATTGAGTTCACATTACGATAGTTTGATAATACCTCCATTTATCCCTACAGAGGCAAAACACGTTTCCATATTGTTTTCAGTTTGCAGTGGCTAGCAAAAACTTACATAAAGTCCAATTAATGCAAGTAGAGTATTACGTAAGTCGGGGAGTTTCTGTATGGTCCTATGAGAGGTATATTGGCAATTTTTGCATACACTGAAACAAATGACATAGCACTATTGAGAGTTCTAGTATGTTTTCTCTAACAATATTTTAATTTTATAAAATTGTATTTTTAGTCTGTAGAACTTTCTCTCAGGAAATTTCATTATCTAGTTCTGAATTTAAGGTTTTTTAACTTATTTTCTGTTCATTCTATTCTATTTGATTAGAATTTCTAACTGCATTCACTTCTCTTCTTACACTGCACAGCACAGCACAGAAGTCTCTCTCTCACTCTGGATTGAACTCTCATCAGGAGCATAGCTACCATACAGCAAAAGTAGGAGAGCCTAGGGGCCCTACTTCACCAGGGTCCATAAACACATGCAAGCAGGAGCTGCCGTACAGGAGCTGTACGCTAGGGCCTACAGACAGACGCAACATGTAATGAAAATATTTTTCTCACTGAGCTCCTCAACAATGTTATACATCTAGAATAAGTAAGGAATTCTTCTTATTGTTATGTTTGTTATTTGGTTTTTTTGGTAGCATTAGCAACTAAGGCCATATTGCTCCAGGATATGCGGTGGTCATTCCCTGACTTTTCCGCATCCTCTGTATTTGGAGGTGACGGGCTCGAACCCAGGTCTAATCAAGAAGCGTGTGCTACGCACTGCTGCCCCTTCCCACCTGGCTTCAGAGGCGCCAATTCTTCTTATATCTTATTGCCAAAACATAACAAAACTCAGGCGGTGGCAGTCTTTATTTTGCTTTTACAAATGCAACTTTGTATAGTGATCAGACACCCGTTCGGTTACTGTATGTGTATGTGCCATATCATATGGTGTTTGGGATTCCCCAACTTGACAGGAGGACAGGGGGGGTTAGGGCCCAGGTATACAAACATGTAGCCATATATGGTGGTCAAAAGTTGTTAGTTGATTAATTTCAATTCAAGTTTGTTCAAGTTCAAGTCATTATCAAAACAGCAATTGACATACAAAAATGTATTTGTTT
This sequence comes from Mastigoproctus giganteus, assembly GCF_048544385.1. Lineage (NCBI taxonomy): Eukaryota > Metazoa > Arthropoda > Arachnida > Uropygi > Thelyphonidae > Mastigoproctus > Mastigoproctus giganteus. The sequence goes on from NC_143576.1 coordinate 167,411,331, forward strand.
ATTATTGCTATTTGTATACAGTACTCTAGGTGTGGCCTGACCATTGCCTTATACAAGGGAATAATCACCTCCTTATGAATAAATGAATAAAACTATTTATATTTAAAATATAAAGTTTAAAATTAAATGAATAAAACTTTTAGTTAAAAATGGATGAAAAGAAAAAGGGAAATTGTTAAGCCCAAAAAAGAACAATGGAGAAAGCAAAAGAATAAGTAGTCAATAAATTACCTAAATTAGATTATTCTTTACAAAATACAGTAATGAATTACAGTAGACTCTTTATTTTCCAGGATAGATGGTAAAAAAAAGTTTCCGGATAATTGATTTCCCGGTTAATTCAAAAATACAGTAAGTCCCCGACACACGTAAGAGATATGTTCCAGGACTTCTTAGGTAAGATATGTTTTACGTAACTAACTTGGAAATGACTAAAATAATATTACTACTATACCCCTGATATGCCAAAATTACAAAAACCACATATCCTCAGAAGAATGAAGAGAGGAGATTCCAAATTAAAAAGCCTCTGACAGAGAAAATCGGAATGGACATATGCAGAAATACCACCTTCGAGGCGAAAGGAATCAAAGCGAATAATTTGGCCAACTGAGATGAGCAGTAGTTGAATCAACCGATAAATGAGACTCTGCCAGAAAAAGTACATGGAGTTTGGCAGACTGCAAGTGGAAATGGACATTGTTGCGATTAGAATTGAGACCACGTATATTTGTGAAATGAACTAGGAAGTGTTCGGGAGGTTTAGATCTTTTTGCAGATAAGCTTACTCTATTAGTTTGACGATTCATGGCGTATTCAATAGTAAGAAAAAGTGAGGGGGACATGCTGTATGAAGCAATGAAATTTTTGGATATGGTGTGCACATGGTAAGAATATACCCAGATCCTTGACATAACATGGCCTCGACAATGCTCCCCCGCATACACACTACTTGGACTCCCTCCAGTCACTGTCTGGCAGAGTAGAGGTAGCAAGATTATACACTAGCTGATCCAGAAGCCTCCTAAAGAGTTACCAATAGGTTCGGTCCAGTGTACTAACTAGCGGCTAGCCTGCGAATACCGTTTTAGAGCTGTACCCTCGAAATGTAAGGAATATTGGATCTCGTCATGATGTTCATCATAACCTGAAAATTCATCGGTCATATTGAATGATGGAAGAAATGGGGAAGGGTTGACTGGAACTTAGCTCTGGAGACTAAACATGCGTTCCACCATTTCAAGCCTCCAATAAGCAAAGTGGTGGTCTTTTAACCTTTTTCGTAAATTTATTAGCTACAATATATTTTTTTATGTTTGTTAAATTGTATTTAATAAGTAGTATCATATTGGAATATTAATTTTCATGTTTTTGATGTTTGTAAAATTATAAAGAAATCTTAAATAAAATACATAATTATGTTATTAAAATGATTCAACATTTTTTTATATTATACCTAATTAAAATTTATATTAATAAAAATAAGGGGCCCAAAAAACTTAGTTACGTCACTGTCTGTCATCATTAGATTTTTGGCTGACTGTTCTTCATTTATATGACTTCTTGTAAATCCTGTAATAAATTTACCTATTAGTACGAGTCTAACTTCTTGGGAATTGAGAGGTTTCTGGGTATTTTTTGGGAATGGTGCTATCATAGTACAGTTTAATGGCCATAATTTTCAGCATGTTAAGTTCTGCACATGCTTTGGAATATGTTATATAATCTGTTATTTTTTTTTTGTTTCCATTCCCATGCAATTCCTGCTTTTTAGAGAAGCTCAGAATTAAAACTGAGGACCACCATGCTCGAGAGGAGCAGTTGATCGAGACTGTTTTTGGGGCAGCAAAATTAGCAGGTGTAGCTCATCCAGGATGTCACTCAGTGGTGAGCTGTGACTGTTTTAACAACGGGCTCAAAGTTTTGCTGAGTTTTTATTCTTTTTTTAAACTAGGGAAATATAATGAATATATATATATATTATATTTTTTAATAAAAATATAAAATAATGAAATTATGTTATTGGTGATAAAATTTTAATATTGCAAATAAAAAATAACATGAAATATTTCCCATATCACAAATAACAAAAAAACTATCATAAAATATTCTAGACTATAAAAACAAACATTATACTGTATAAAAAAAGACTATTCTAGTAAAGGTACACAAAAATCACAGATTACATTAAAAAAATTTATTACATATATATTCAAGAAAAATTTATTCTAAAAATCGGCATATAGAATTTACTTCTTTGTTAATATTTGTTGTTGATCTTCTGCTTTGCTCAATAGCTGAGTGATGATTACAGAGAAAAGACTTGACGTAACGATCTGGATTAAATAAGCAATGGTTTTTCATTTAGATTAGCATTAGCATTAGTAGAGGCATTTGATGCAAGAAAGCAAGCTTATGCAGCATCAGCCAAAAAAAAAAAAAAAAAAAAAAAAAATACTTCCACTTCACCCCTCTGTTTGTTCAAAATACCTGTCCAGCTGAGCCTTAAACTTATTTAGGCTATCAACTTCCACGACAAGGGATGGAAGTTTGTTCCGCCAACCAACCACCTGCTGGCTAAAGGCAAATTTCTGCACGTCTATCCTACATCTGTCTTTCCTCAATTTGAATTTATGCCCTCTCAGGTGATTATTCTGAGCGAGAGGAAGAATCCCATCAGCACTGAGCATGCTCAAACCATTCAAGGCTTTATACACCTCTATCAGATCACCTCGCTGGTGCCTAGTCTCCAGACACTGTAATTTGCAAAACTTAAGCCTTTCTTCGTAAGAGCACCCCTTTGTTCCATTCACTAATCTTGTTGCCCTTTTCTGTACTCGTTCCAGCAGCTCTACATCCTTCTTGAAATGAGGCCTCCAGACCTGTATACAGTACTCTAGGTGTGGCCTGACCATTGCCTTATACAAGGGAATAATCACCTCCTTATCCCTGCTAGAAAAATTCCTATATATCATTGACAATACACCATGAGCTACTCTTGCAGCCTATCTGCACTGCTCAGAGAACTTCATATCTGCCTGCACAACCACCCCCAGGTCCCTTTCATTCTCTACCACCGTCAGTGTAGTACCACAGAGTTGATACGTTGCTCTGGGGTTGCTGTTTCCCATGTGTAGTACTTTACATTTGTCAATGTTAAACTTCATTTGCCACCTCTCAGCCCATCTGCTCAACCTTTCCAGATCCTGTTGAAGCAGCATAGTGTCAGTAGTGTCCTTGACAACCCTGCCTACCTTTGTATCGTCTGCAAACTTCGACATTAAGCTTGATATACCATCATCAATATCATTTATGAATACAGAAAACAATAATGGACCCAACACTGAGCCCTGAGGGACTCCACTAATAACATTAGTCCACGACGAGCAGTGTCCATTGATTACCACTCTCTGTCTTCTCCCCCTCAGCCACCCCTTTATCCACAGCAGCAACTTGCCTCCAATGCCACACTGCTCCAATTTGTGCAGCAGTCTTCTATGTGCAACAGTATCAAAAGCCTTTCTAAGATCCAAGTATATAATATCAAAGTTATTCCCTGCATCCAGTTCCTTTGTGACTGCATCATAGTATCCAATCAAATTGGTCAGGCAAGACTTCCCCTTAACAAAACCATGCTGTGTCCGAGCTATAGCTGAAGTCTTGTCTAAATGATCCTGCAGTGCTTCTTTAACTAGTGCCTCCATTAATTTTCCTGGAACAGAAGTTAAACTCACAGGTCTATAATTACTTGTGTCAGCCTTTGATCCTCCTTTGTGAATTGGGGTGACATTTGCACATCTCCAGTCTGTGTGTACCTCCCCTGAGTCCAAGGAAGCTCTCATAATTATGGCCAAGGGTTTGCCATAATTATGAGAGAAACACCAAAATTTATGGTGTTTAATTGTTAAAAAATGTGTTTAATTGACAAAGATGTTCTTTTTATTGCTAAAATCTCGCTCAGCTTCAGCACTGCTAATTGCAATGGTTTCAAGAATCTTTCTGGCTTTTTTTATTGAAAAGGGAATTTCACTTGATTTTAAAGATAAACTGTCTTCAACAAATTCTCTAAAATTATTAATTTTTTATTTCATATTTTATTAGAAAAATTTCTTATTCATTTTTTACTCTCTTGTCATGGAGAAGAAAGTTCTTCCATATTCTGTTTCCCACATGTTTTAACATTTCTTTCAATTTCTTATTGTCAATGATATCATTATTTTCTTTATTTAATTTGAAATTACTCTGTTGCATTGATCCTTTAAGGATAAAACAATGCAGTTTATTAACTTAAGAGGTAATTTTTTAAATGTATTCTTACTTTTGATTCCTTCAAATTCTTTCGACTTCAACGTGCTCCCAATTTTAGCTTCATAATTTCCTTCAGAATTTTTCAAATTAGCATTAGCATTGATAGTTTGAATAATTAATTTATCTGCTTTTCTATAGTGATGCTTTGACTCTGTATAGTTTCTGAAAGGTAAGAGAGCTCCTGCAGGATGTCGATCATTAGTGCTAAATCGTTAAGAAATTCCAGATTTAAAAGTCAGTTTAATAACCCTGAATATTTAACTTCTGATTCTAAATTTGCATAAAGCAGGATAATTCCTCCAAAATACTATTGCTGTCCGCAAGCTACAAGCTGCCCATCATGGCCTAAACACACGACTGGCCTTTATACTTTCCACATCAAGTTCTTTAGCAGTCATCTTTAACTCGTGCTGGTTATTTGCAGATTGGCGATATAATGCACACAATTATTTTTTAAATTATTGCCTGCATGCCGTTATATTTTGGAACATTTTCTTCACAGTGAAGAAAATGTTCTTCACTGTGAAGAAACTGCAGATTATGAATCTGTGGCCTTGACGCAGTTTCATAATCTGCCAACATTTCATCTTCAGAAAGTTTGTTTAATATCATAGTTGTCCTAATCGCCCCCCAATCCCCCAATGTCAGAATCACTCGGATATTCAGCTACATGTAAACAAAGACAGGAAAAATTTACTGAAAGGTGAGGAACACTCACTTCTCTGAAAAATAGATAACTGCTTGCTGGAGTAAAGGGGAACCACAACACATGTTGACCAGAGGCTATTATCCATGTTGGGAATATGCCATAATCTTCTGACTGGCTATGGAAAGCAAATTGACTAGTGCGACTACTTGGTATGTGGGATAGGTGGCTGCATAGGTTTTACAGGCATGGCAATCCCTTTAACCCTTAATTCACACTTTCTAATTGCCTAACGGCCAGAGATGTGAAAAATGTGTACAAAGTTATGTTTCTTATATCTGTTTGTTATATGCAAATTTTCTTCTTTCTACAGAAATTATTTTAAATGTAATTACCGAGAGGAATTAAAAAAAATTTGCTATAAAGAAGTTCGTTAAACACAGGTCTGACTGTAATTAAATCAAAAATGAAGCAATTTTAAAATACATAATTGGTCGAGTGCACCCTTAAAATGCTGCGCCTGGGGCTGGGACCCTGCTTGCCCACCATAGTTTCAACTCTGGATACTCAATAACTGAATTCAGGATTTAATTTGAAAAATAAATAATTTCAACAATGGGCTCACAAATTTTCAAAAAAAAGTAACAATGGGTTCTTGTGAGCCCACTATAGTACACCACTGATGTTACTGTTTAACTATGGTAGGGCTCACATCCATATTTTATAGTGCAGGCAGAAAAAGAGTCAATAAGCCTTATGAAAGGCATTGCTCTCTCAAACCATGAGTTACCTTATGCTACACTACTTGTATTTATCATTTCTGTAGAAAGAGAAGTATAATGTTATTTATTATTGATGTGGTTCCCCCTCTCCCAGATGCCCATTTAGGTGCTTGCTGGCACTTTCGTGGGGGGGGGGCCTAGGCACCTCATTAGTGCAGCACCTGACATTAATATCTAAACCTAGATTTCACTAAAGCATTTGAGATTGCCCCACATGAAAACTGCTGTACATATTGGAGCAGTGGGGACAAGTCACTGATACAGATAAACAGATGGCTAAATGGCATAAAGGTTATTAATGGCCACTGCTCTTTGTAAGCTAATATTATGAGTGGGAACCCCAGGGGTCAGAGTGTTTTTAAGATTTATCACTGATACTGATGGGCATATCAAGTTTCATATCTAAGTTTGCTGATAATATAAAGGTGGAAAGGGTGGTTAATGATCATAATCAGGGTATGCAACTTCGACAATAAATGAATAAATTAAGTAGATGGGTTTGATAAAAATGCAGGATACTTCAACTGGGTAGCAATAATCCAGAATGACTTACCATAGGTGGTAGATGACTTTCATCAACCGGTGAAATACCACCACTTTGCTTATTGGAGGCTTGAAGTGGTGAAACCCATATTTAGTCTCTAGAGCAAAGTTTCTGGCATCCCCCCCCCATACACGGTACTAAGTACTATAGGTTTTGATACCTTTCATGTTTGGGGTTTTCATAAAAAAAAAAAAAAAAAAAATCTATCCAGGGGCTCACATCTCTTCTACTTCTGACTCTCTCTCTCTCAGGGTAATGTGGGATTTTTTTTTTTTTTTTTGGCTGGTGCAGCATAAGCTTCAGGCTTCCTTGCACCATATGGCTAATAATAATAATAATCTGGTTGGCTACACATAAGGTAGTGGAAGAGGTACATTTCCAAATGAAGTTCTCTGAACAGTGCAGATGGGCAGGGTGAACTCATGTGGTTCTTTTAATGATATACAGGAATCTCAAATTTATATTAATCTTAAGGAAATACTACACAAGAAGTAACAATTACAGCATGATGAGAAGCTCAGATTTATATGTTGATTTGCAACACCACTACAAAGGGGGTTAGGTAGGTAAAAACTGAGCATGAGAAAGTATTAGCTAAGAGAGAGAGAGAGAGAGAGAGAGAGAGAGAGAGAGAGAGACAAGAATGCTGACACGTAATCTTAATCATATGTAAATATGACGTGGAAAAGAGTAAACCAAATAAATCAGTCAAACATGAAATTAGCACTCAATGTAAGCAGGTGACTAGCAAGGTACACCTGGTCATTGGAATCATATATTTGGTCAGCATGTTGTCCCAATGGTGGAAAACATGCTGAGCAAATGTAATCTTCCTTCCTGGGTAAGTGAAGTTGATAGTTTGGTGAAGTTTAAGGGGTGAGTGGATAAGTACTTTCTGGAAGTGGAAAGAGTATGATTAGAGAAATATGGGTTTATAAAACATAGTTTGGACATATCCAGTAGTAGAATAACAAAATCAGATCCCAGCTTTGATTCATGTATAGAGGGACAAAGTAAGAAGTTTCTCAGCCCTAGTTTTAACAACAAACAGTTTTTAACAGAAGTAGGAGATTATATAAAACAACAGTTATGATTGGGACAATAGAAACTACATAAACTGAAATAAAGAGGTACTGATATATAAAAATCAGGTTGACATATTCCAAAAGAGTCCATCCAAAATCAACTTAAAACTAAACCCAGTAGTAATAATAATACAAACAGGCAAAGTCCAAATCATTGCTATATCTTCTCATATTTTACAATGAGATATTATAGTAATGGTGCTGTATTGCAAACTTTGCTTTTTTCTTGAATTTACTGTGTAAATTGAGGCCATAGTGCATTACCCAATATGTAATAGTTAATCTTATTTAATTTTAGAAAATCAAATAACAGTGACACCTGAATTTAAAGTACCTAAGTAAGCACATGCAAAATGTATGGTTACATACATATGCTGTTCTTATATCACTTTGTGTTTTTGTGATGGTATAATGGCAGTGGGGGGGGGGGATCTTCAAAAAGGTTCTGTATTCACCCAAAAGTAGTTGTGATAGAAGGTTTAAACAAGCACCTGTATTACACTTTTTCAATGTTATCACCTCTCAATAGACTTCAGGAGGGCAATTTTGTAGATGTCCTCTGACTGTTTTTCAAACCACAACTCTGGCAGAAGAAATCTCACAGTCAGCAGCAAAGTGTTTTCCATGAATAAAGGTCTTCAGGAAAGAGGAAAGAATTCGAGCATGCAAGGTTGTGGGAATAAGCAGGATGCAGCAACATTTCAAACAAAAAAACAAACAAACAGCAAATACTAAACTGTAAGTATTCAGGGACATAATCATAAAAGCTACTAGGCTTTTTATACCAACCTTAGACCAAAATGAATTTCAGATGAACAAATCAGACTCATGGAAAAGGAAAAAATGCATTATAATTTATATGGGACATATAAATTATCAGGTGGTACAGAAGCCTATAGTATAAACTAGTCTGCCATCAAGTTAGTCAACTAAGGCAGATTATGAGAAATCTTTGGCAAAGACTTCTTTACTTATGTAAACACTAGAAGGAAGGGTTGACTCTTATTCATCCACTAGATATTAATGGTTTAATTGTTGATGTCCTGCTCAGGTTGCTGACAAACTGAATAGGTATTTTGCATTTACATTCACACATGAGAAATTCTTTTGAGAAGGGGATACCTGAAGTGTATCAAATCCTAATAGTAAGCAAAATGATTTTGCAATAACTGAGAGAAAATTTAAAGCTAAACATAAAAGGGACCTATGGTCAATGAAATCATTCCAATTATATTAAGGGCGGCAGCAAAGGCAACAAACCCATAGTCATAACACCATCTTTGGATTCAGGGAAGGTCCCATTGGACTGGAGATGTGCAATTCAGAAAGGGTATCAAAGAGTGACATGAGTAATTACAGACTTTCTAGTTTAACTTTCCAGGGAAATAATGAAGTTATTTAATAATAATGAATTAATAATGAAGTTAATGAAGTAATGCATGACCAAGTAGTTGGGCATGCAGTTGTACTTAGTCCCAGCATGAGTTTAAGGAGAGATCTTGTCTGACCAGTTTCAATGGACACTATGATGTAGTAACAAAGCAATTGGATTCAAAAAAGAATTGTCACATTGTCCATCCACATTTTTAGATCTAAAAACACTAGAAAAGCGATATTACATGTGTTAATGGTTAACTGGCAGTATAAGTGTGCATTACTCATTGACCCGCTTTTGTACATATATTTCATGTGAGTATACTGCATAATTGTATGCAATAGCATTAGTGCTACATATTATCAGCCTAAGTTAAAAAAATTTATAAAGTACTGTATTATTAACATTAATTTTTGAGTGTGTGCAATTTTTTTAATAGGAAAAAAAAAAAAATGGAGGACTATCCACATACTGCGGAAATTGGTCACAAAAAGTTATTCAAAAATCCAGAAATTCTTGAATATGATAAATCCAAAAAAATAGAAATATGATAATATGAATTTGATAATATTACAAACTCCACTGGCTGATATAGCCCAATGTAGTAGACAAACAGGTGCATGTGTTTGCTTTATTTTGCTAGTAAATATTTAGTTTATTCAACAAAAAATACTTTTACAATATACTACTTTGTGATCAATGACTTTTTTATAATTTATTTGGTATATGTTGCATTGTTAACATTGCAAAGAAAGAAAGAGGCACTGCCTCTGAAATGTATTTGGCACTAGACAACCTTCATTTTATTATATTATGGTGTACAGTATCACTGCATTAGATCTCATCCATGAGTAAAAATATAATAGCTATAACAATAATAAAACAGAATTATTTGATGAACATTTCTTACTAAGCAGTGGTACAGTAAATCACTGACTTATGAGCCCAAGTTACGTAAACTCGACTTACGCAAATTTTTTTTCACTGAAATTTGTTTTTTTAGGATTGTAAAATTTAAAACAGTAAAAGAAAAACAATCAATAACGCTTCTCTACTGTTACTTATTCTCAGTGGGCTTCACTGAGAATAAGTAACAGTAGAGAAGCATTAGTTATTCAAAGTAGTGCAATACCTGTTATCTCGTTGTGAAGGTAGCCAGAATAACGCTTCTCTAGTAGACGAATAAGTAATGCTTCTTTACTGTTACTTATTCTCAGTGGGCACCACTGAGAATAATAATAGTAGTTGTCTCTAGAGAAGCATTACTTATTTGAAGTGAAAGTAGCCACAATATAAGATATAATTAAAACGATGCCTTTACACCACATAAGTAGTTTAATTTTATGGGTTAACTATGATGTATCTACACTGATATTATATATCAGTTTTTAAGTACAATAACATGCATTCTTTCTTCCTTTTATTTTTTCTTTTCTTATGTGCCACTCTGGCCACTTCACCACTGTCCTCAGAGAAAGTTTTTAATTAAACTAATTAAAATATATAACTAATTAATTGAAAAATACAGTACAGTCTGTCCTCGTATAACACGTGTTTACACTACACGAATTCGATCATACACGATTTATAAATAGGGGAACGATATCTTGTATAACACGAAACGAATTCGCTTATGCACGATTCGCCTTTGTGTTTACAAGAAATGGCAGTCAAATGCGAAATCACTCCAACTGAACGCAACATGATAGGAATGAAGAGAACATTCTGAAAATGTATTTGTTTTTTATATCAGTGAAGGTGAAACACATTTCACCATAATAACGTAAAAACCAACACAATTCCAGCTATCGGTATAATCGCAAATGCAATTAGATCGAGTTTACTACCAGTTTATAACAGATTCCACTAGCAGAAACGCAACTGGAAATTGTTTTTATTGTTTTATGGTAGTAACCCCTAGAAATGTGCTTTAGTAAAATGTGAGGTGTTAATAGTGTATCTCTGCCCTTACTGTGTTGTTTATTCAGTTGCTACACACACGCAGCTTTGTTTATGTGTATCAAGCGTGCCTCTTCATTGTGTAATTGTGCTTTATTCCCTAAAAATGAGTAAAGGAAGCGTCCTGGTGAAGACACTGCAGATTCAGAGAGAAAAAGAAAAGCAATATCGATAAACAGAGGTGGACTGGATCAAAAATTCTTACCCGTGAAAATTTGTAGTGGCCTCATACTAGCATTTATGGCCAAAATCACACCGGCCTGCAGCCCACAGGGGTTTCCCCGGCAAGGCTTATGGCCAGTCCGCCTCTGTAGATAGAGAAAAAATATGAAATTGTGAAACGCTTTGAGCGAAATGAAAGACCATGTGATATTGAACGTGCTACAGACCTAAATGAGGCAACGCCAAGAATTACAAAGGATGCAGAGAAAATAAAAACAACTTTCATAGCAGGAACAACTCAAAGTGTAATTAAAATCCATTACATTAAGACACAAAGAATTGGAAGAGATGGAATGGCTATCATCTGTTTGGATAGAAAATCAAACAAAAAACAAGTTTGCTTACGATAGAAGCAAAAGCAGTAGCAATATTTTATTACGTAATAGTCGTAATAAAATACGTACGTATTTTATTACGATTATTTATTGTGTTTGGTAATGTTTTGGTTACAAATGGGTGTTCAATCTTGGGTGGTCGGCACCTAACCCTATTTTTTCCATAGGGCCTGTCGTTTATATTGCACGATTTTGCATTGCACGAGAGTTTATAGGAACGCAACTATCGTGCTATATGAGGACTGACTGTATATATTTTTTCTTCATTCTTCTAAGGATATTATGTGGTTTTTGTAATTTTGCACATCAGGGATATAGTAGCAATATTTTATTGGTCATACCCGAGTTATGTAAAACTCGACTTGCGCAAGAAGCCCTGAACTGCATCACTTACATCACTTACGTATGTTGGGGACTTACTGTATAAAAAAATAATTAGCTATAGTAGATTAGCTATAATAAATAATTGTTGGAATTACAGAAAACTCATTTCCAGTGATCTGTTTACACAAAAGACTGCATAGCCATTTTAAAAGCAACACATTAATAAATGACTTAAAAGTCAGTCAATAGTATAGGAAAAAAAATTATAAATTCTTACCTGTAACTGATAAGGTTTTCCTGCCTTAACTAACGCATTAATTAGCTGGCTTGTGTGTGAAAAATGGACATTTTCATCCATGAGACCATGGATAATTAGTAAACGATTCTCTCTAGAAAGAATGTAAATTTCATTCTTATAAATAAACAATACAGTAGAAAATTTTCCATTCTGCATGTTTTTATGATATTAAAACTAAAGCTAAGATCTTAATGGACAATTCCTTTAATGTAAGAGGAAAAAAGGTTAGTGGATTTAATAAGATTACTGATGTTTCCCCCTGTGACCCCCATATTTATTGTTTTTTAATCGGAACTGCATATTTTCTGAACTCACTAAACTAATTTGCAATCCAAATTAGTTTAGTGAGTTCCAACTATGGGTTAGCTCTTGAGTAGTTTGTGGAATTTTCAAAAATTTCAAAAATGAAAACTTTGTACATAAATGAAACATGAAAATGACATCACATGGAATTACTACTAAATACGATTAATAAATAAAGACACTTTACCATGTGAAGAATTTAATTAGTTTATTGGAATGAGTGGATAGTTATTACAAGAGGCTCTGACAGTCCAAACAACAAAATAAATTGGCTACATTTTGGATTTCTGTGTTGAAATCTGTCTTTGGGCCTGGATTTTTGGTTCTGTAATATACATAAAAAGAAAACCAAAGATACAAATTTTAGGAGTTTATTTACAAAGAGATACAAAATTACTTACACAAAGAAAAGTTTTTGAAACATGAATCCAATAAGATTTATTTGGTTGGAACAAATTTTACTTACATGCAGGCCTAGAGGAGTTGATATACTTTGGCCTGCTGCAGTACAGTTTTGCCTTGGGGTATATAAACTGTTCTCTAAGTAGATAAGTAGACCCTGTTTTACCACACAAACCTATGTTATGTTATAAACTTATCCTAATAAGTGCAAACATTTATTTGATTTATGATTAGTTCAGTAGTTCTTGAAAACACTTAAAAAAGGGCATCCATATGAGGAAAGACTTCAAATATGTGGGTTGCAGAGATTGGAAACTAGGCACCTTAGAGGAAACTTCACTGAGGTGTTTAAGGCTCTGAGAGGCATAAGCAAAACGAATGAGGACAAGATTTTCATGGTTATAAATGATTCTAGAACTAGGGGTCATAATTTCAAGTTGGGGGGGGGGGAAGACCTTTAGACTGGATTGCAGAAAGTTTTATTTTGGCCAGTGAGTTATAAATTACTGGAATAAGTTACCTACATGGGTGGGAGAGGCTGACAGTTTGGGGAAATTCAAAGGTCAGCTGGATAATTACTTACGGGAGGAGGGAAACGCACAGGTTGTCTATTTCCTTTTCTCTTATTAATTATTATATTTATTTATTTTTATTTTATTTTATTATTATTATTATTTTTTGGCTGGTGCAGCATAAGCCATAGGCTTCCTTGCACCATGTAGCCATTGCTAATGCTAACATTTGTATCTCCAAGTTAGCATTCTAAATTGGATAGAAATCTTAATTTTTTAGTGCATATTAATTTAAGTATTTCTTTGGAAATTAATTTAGAATAAAATTTAATTTGATTTAAATTTTTTTCCAGCCAAATTTACAATTTTATTTATGATATTAAAACTAAAGCTACGATCTTAATGGACAATTTCTTTAATGAAAGAGGAAAAAAGGTTAGTGGATTTAATAAGATGACTGGTGTCTTCCATCCCCCCAATATTTCTAGTTTATTAATTGGAACTATATATTTTCTTTTGAATAGATTCAATTCATGTTTCAAAAACCTAAGATAATCTTTCTTTATATAATTAACTTTGTATCTATTTGTAAAAAACTCTTAAAATTTGTATCTTTCAATCTCTTTATATATTAGTTATAAGTTAACTTCTCATTGTATATATTACAGAACCAAAAATCCAGGCCTAGAGATGGATTTCAACACAGAAATCCAAAGTGTAGCCAATTTATTTGGTTGTTGAGACTATTTGGGTCTATTATAAAAATTGTTTTTTTTTTTAATAGTATGAACCAGAGCTGTAATGCGCAATACGTTCTACGTTGATATCAATATTTGTAAAATAATAAGAGAAGTTTACCTCAATATAATATGTAGAACACTTCCGTATGATACTCTCCATCAATTAAAAAGAAAAAATTGAAAAACTTACATTACAGAAAAAATAATTAAAAATTAACTGAACATAATTAAAAATTAAATAAATTAAATGAAAAAATTGCAAAATTACTTTCCTTCCTGAAGCCGACAATGCTTTTCGACCATATGTCATGATCACAGGAAATGCATAGGTTGTCCATTTCCTTTTCTCTTATTAATCATTATTATTTTTTAAAAATATTTTCTTATTATTATTTTTTAAAATTTCTTCTTCTTCATTTGTTTTTATTCTATTATTTTTTATTTATTTTTGGCTGGTGCAGCATAAGTTATAGGTTTCCTTGCACCATGTGTCCATTACTAATAATACTAATACTTTTTTTTTTTTTTTTTTTTGTTAGTTATTGGCACATCGGTTCTGTGGCTATAATGCACCTCCCACAGTTTTTGCAGTACTCTGATCCAAGCCCGAGGCGTGATTCGAACCCGCAACCTTTGGGTTGCCAGGCAGGCACTTTACCCACCCGGCTAGCCCAGTCAGCAATACTAATACTAACTTCAATTTAATTTTGTTGTGTATTTTTTAATTTGTGATCTTTTAAAATTATATGTGATTTTAGATATAATGCCTTCCATGCAAATGATTTATAAATAAAAAAATATAAATATTAAACTTATATATTTAATTTTTTATTCCGGGGTGCACACTAGTCCTTTTAAGTAAAATAAGGTGCTTTTAAGTTGCACGACCAAAAAAGTTTGGACACCACTGTTCTAGGGAATTGCCAGAAGTTTATTGAATTTAATAGGGGGCTAAATGATTTTGCAATAATTGAGAGGAAAGTGAAATAGAAATTGTTGAAGTTAAAGATAAAGATACCTGGGATCTATCCAGTTATATTAAGGGAGGCAGTAAAGGAAGTAAGCTAACTCTTAGCCATAATTATGAGAGCATCGTTGGATTTAGGGAAGGTCCCCAAGGATTTAAGATGTGCAAATGCAATGCTTTTTTTGTAAAAAAAAAAAAAAAAAAAAAAAAATAGGCACCGGTACTCATTCTTTGCTATCAGGAAAAATTGAAAATTAAAAGGACATGAAAGTACAGTACTCTAAAAAATTATTTCCTGATATTGTCACCTAGGAGAAATGTTTTTGGAATAAGAACAACAAATTAAGTACATTAACACACAGTTTATTAAGCATAAATTTATTATTCTAGTATATAAAAAATAAGTAAACTGTTAAAAATAAGTAAAAATAATTTCACAATAAATTTTTTATAGAATATTCCAAATTTTTATTGAGTTCTCATCCAACACACTATGCATACTTCTTACTGTTTGTGTCTGTTGCTGAATGACGTTTCCGAAGCAGCAACGAATCGGCATATTTGCTGGATCGAAGTGTGTCAGCGGTGGGCCTACAATTTTAATTAAGAAATAGTAGTGAAGAAATTGTTTTTGTCATCAACGAAGCTGTGGTTGGGCTGACAATAAGATTCATTTGTGAAAATCCTCAGATTCACTTGAATTTGAGGATTTTCACATTCACTCGATGAAACTGGTATCATACTCAGAGTGTTCATCAAATGCTCTTCAATTTTTCCAAAAACCGTCTTTTGGTTAGGTATTTCCGAAATGGACGAATTGTATCTCTTTCATTTAACTGAAGCCTAATTGACAATTTTCTAAATTCATTCTAACCAAATGTCAACATGTTTTTTTTTTTTTTTTTTTTATGAGAACCCCAAACACGAGAGGTATTATAACCTATAGTACTTAGTACCGTGCTTGGGTTGGAGGTAGAGAAGACGAAAGAAGATATTTGTTGATATTGGACTTGAACTTCTGTAGATTGTAATTTTCAGGAAATACGTATGAAGGAAGGTTGTTCCAGAAAACGGCAGTTGAATGAATAAATGAGGAAGATGAAAAGTTGGTTCTGTGGGTTTGAGGTTGGACAGTAAATGGATGTTGGCTGGTGGCGGCACGTGTTCGGACTGTTTTGAAAGAGAGAGCGGGAATTATAGAAGCCAATTCAGAAGAACAGTGCCCATGGACGTATCTGTAGAAGAGGCATGCAGCAGAAACAGTGCGTCTATGAGAAAGCGAGTGGAGAGACTCTGTTAGAGATGAATCATAATTAACTTAACTGCCCTCTTCTGAATGGAATCAAGAAGCCTGAGAGAGGTTTTGGGGGCACCACCCCAGATGTGGGAACAATATTCCATGGCAGGGCGGATTTGCGATTTATACAGAGTGAGCAGCTGTTTGGGAGAAAAGTAACGCCGAAAGCGAAAGAGAAAACCAAGTTTTTTAGATGCAGAGGAAGCAATATTTGTAATGTGCTTGTGCCAAGAGAGATTAGAAGTCAGGGTAATCCCCAAAAGAGATATATCATTTTGCCTAGAAATCGGAGTGTCACTAAAGATAAGCATAGGAGCAGAAGAATCCTTTTTGCGAGATATAAGACAAGATTGAGTTTTAGAAGGGTTGAAATCAACTAAGTTGTCTTTGCCCCACTGGAGAATTACCTGAAGATCGGCATTTAAGGAATTGGCAGCAGATTTTCGAGAACTTGAAGCTGATTGAGCTGGACAAGGTTTCTCAAAATGGAAAGTTGAATGCAATGTGCTATCATCGGCAAAACTATGGATAGGATTTCCAGTCAATGGAAGAAGGTCATTGATATACAAGAGGAAAAGAGTGGGGGAAAGAACTGAACCTTGGGGGACACCGGCATTAGTGGAGAAGTTAGAAGACAGAGAGCCATCTACCATCACCCTCAGTGAGCGATCAGAGAGAAAACTGGATAACCAATTACTAAAAACAGTTGGCAAACCATAAAATGGAAGCTTGTTTAGAAGACCTTTATGCCAAACACGATCAAAAGCCTTTGAGATGTCAAGAGCAACTACTTGTGTTTCACCGAACCTTTCCATTGAATTAGTCCATAAATGGGTAACATAAGCCAGAATATCACCAGTGGATCGACACTGACGGAATCCACACTGGCGATCATTGATCAGACGGAAGGTTTCTAGGTAGTTTAAGAGTTGTCGGTTAATTGATTTCTCCATTACTTTAGAAAGAGTAGAAGTAATTGTAATGGGACGATAACTGGATGGGAGGGATTGGTCACCCTTTTTAGGAACTTGCTGGATATGAGCAAATTTCCAAGCAGAAGGAAAAACACCTTTCGAATAAGAAAGTGAAAAAAGGCGGCAAAGAATAGGAGTAAGTTCAGGAGCACAGGTTTTGAGAACAAGTGGAGAAATACCATCAGGACCTGGAGCTTTCTTAGCATCAAGATACATCAAAATCCTTCTGATATCCTTTTGACGGAAGACCACAGGAGGCATTGAATGAAGCGTGTTAGGAATGGTGGGAGGTGTTTTACCAAGATCATTAATACATGAGCTCGAAGAAAAATGGGATGCTAGTAGGTCAGCTTTATCCTTGGCTGAAGTGACAACAGAACCATCTGGTTTGGACAGAGGTGGGAGCAGAGATGGGCAAAAGTTGCGGCCAATAGCTTTGGCAAGAGACAAGAATGCTCGGCTACCATTAGGGCAAGAAGCTAGTTTTCTACTCTTAGCCTGTTCAAACTCTAGTTTGGACTGATTAATAACTGCTTTACAATTGTTGCGAGCTTTGGTGTAGGCAGAAAATGAAACTGAAGAATTAGAAACAAGCCAATTACGATATGCAACGTTCTTCTCTTGGACAGCCTTAGCACATTTATTGGAAAACCAAGGTTTAGATAAAGGACGACATTTTAAAGTGGAGTGTGGGATAAAGGATTCCATTCCTGCAAGAATAATTTCACTGACACGATCTGAGCAAACATTGACATCAGAAGTTTTGAAACAGTAATCAGACCAAGGAAAAGAAGAAAAGAAGTCTCGCAGGTCATCCCATTTTGCATTCTTGTAATGCCAAACAATACGAGGTTGGGAATAGGCATGAGATAAAGGTTCCATTGGAGAAGAGACAATCACCAGGTTGTGATCTGAAGTGCCTAAAGGACCTCTCACTTCAACCTTGTACTTAGAAGGGTTGTTTATGAGAAAAAAATCAAGCGTATTGGCTGTATGATTAGGATTGTCCGGTATTCTTGTAGGTAAATGAACAATCTGTGCTAGGTCATTAGTAATTGCAAAAGCCTCAGCATCTCGACCTGCTGGGTCGGTGTGACTAGAAAACGGAAGCCAGCTGGAGTTGTGAACGTTAAAATCACCAAGGAAAATTACCTCACTGTTAGGAAAGTTGCACTGGAGAAAGTCAAGTTGCGAAGAGAAGAAGTCAAAGAGCTCCAAGTGATTAGTGGAGTTGGGAGAATGGTAGAGACAACAGATGAATTTTACACAATGAGGTAGAGAGATTTTAAGCCAGAGAAGATCAAAGAGAAGAGATTCCAAATTGCCAAGTCTCTGACAGGGAATATCAGAATGGACGTATGCACAAGTACCACCTTTGAGGCGAAAGGAATCATACAGCAAATAATTTGGACATCTTAGATGAGCAGTAGTTGAATCAACTGATAACTGAGATTCAGTCAGAAAAAGTACATGGGGTTTGGAAGACTGCAAGTGGAAATGGACATCATTGAGATTAGAATTGAGACTACGTATATTTGTGAAATGAATTAGGAAGTCCTTGGGAGGTTTAGATCTTTTCGCAGATAAGCTTGCTCTATTATTTTGACAATTCATGGTGTATTCAATAGTAAGAAAAAGTGGGTGGGACATGCTGTATGAAGTAATGAAATTTTTGGATATGGCGTACATGTGGTAAGAATATACCCAGATCCTTGACATAACGTGGCCTCGACAATGCTCCCCGCATACACACTACTCGGACTCCCTCCAGTCACTATCTGGCAGAGTAGAGGTAGCAAGATTATACACTAGCTGATCCGGAAGCTTCCTAGAGAGTTACCAATAGGTTCAGTCCGGTGTACTAACTAGCAGCCGGCCTGCGAACACCGTTTTAGAGCTGTACCCTCGAAATGTAAGGAATATTGGATCTCGCCACGACATTCATCATAACCTCAAAAATCATCAATCATACTGCATGATGGAAGAGATAGGGAAGGGTTGGCCGGAACTTAGCTCTAGAGACTAAACATGGGTTCCACCACTTCAAGCCTCCAATAAGCAAAGTGGTGGTATTTCACCGGTTGATGAGAGTCATCTACCACCTAGTACTGCCTGGTAACATAGAGGGGCGGTGTTCCTCCATGTGGTGTGGGCGCCACACCTCGACCCCTGCTTACGTTGGTTCACACCTGGGTGGTCACCCACCATGTACTTGTGCATGAAGGTTATACCCAGGATTACTAACAGTCCCACCATCGTGAAGGTGCAAGCAGAGGATTTGGCTGTCATAGACCGTCCGGACTTCGCCGAAATTGGGTCCACTTTGACTTGAGTGTCACCCGAATATCAGTTCCATCAGCGTTTTAGACTCCCAGGTAGCAAGAACAGCTTGTCTGGCATATCTGAGAGAATGTCTGTGACAACCTCAAGGACCAAGATTTGTCATAACGTTTGTCATGTTAAGTGGCAACTGAAGTTTAACATTGACAAACACAAAGTACTGCATATGGGTAGCAATAACTGAAAAGAAACATACCAACTGTGTGGTACTACACTAAGGGAAGTGGAAAGTGAAAAAGATCTGGAGGCAATTATGCAGTCAAATATGAAGTTCGTTGAGCAGTGCAGATGGGCTGCCAGGGCAGGTCATGGAATCTTGTCAAATGATATATAGGAATTTTGCTAGCAGGGACAAAGAGGTGATTATCCCCTTGTATAAGGCAATGGTCAGGCCACACCTTAAGTACTGCGTACAGGTCTGGAGGCCTCATTTTAGGAAGGATATAGAATTGCTAGAATGAGTACAAAGAAGTGCAACAAAACTGGAGAGGGGAACAAAGGGCTGCTCTTACCAAGAAAGGCTTACGTTCTGCAAATTGCAGCATATGGAGAGTAGGCACCTGCGAGGTGATCTGATATAAGGCCTTGAATGGGTTGAGCAAGCTGAATGCTGATGGGATTCTTCCTCTTGCTCAGATTAAGAACCTGAGGGGGACACAGTTTCCAATTGAGGAAAGACAGTTGTAGAATAGATGTGTGGAAATTTGCCTTTAGCCAGCATAGTTGATTGTTGGAATAGACTTCCATCTTTTGTTGTGGAAGTTGATAGCCTAAATAAATTTAAGGCTGAGTTGGACAGGCATTTGGAATGAATGGAGAGGTGAAATGGGATTTTTTTTTTTTTTTTTTTTTTTTTTTGGCTGATGCTGCATAAGCTTGTTTTCTTGCATCATATGCCTTAACTAATGCTAATGCTAAAAACTAAGTCTATACAGGATTTTATAGAGGAAGGCTATACAAAGAACTCTGCAGATTATATGTTCAGTGAAGAAATGAAAATAGAATTCCTCTTGAAAAGAACAGTTACATCCAAATCATAATTATACTGTAATTGCATTTTTGTGGTACCCCTCCAGAGTCTATGCTTGCCGGACCAGCCATAGATCATGGAAACATTTCCCCCAATTAATGTGCTATAAATGTCAGTGCTCTGGCCACACCACTCAGAAAAACGGTCCATGTGTGGAATAGAAGACCATATATTTAAAGAATGTTCAAAAAAGAATACAGAACCTAAATGTGTGAATTGTAAGCAAGACAAGCCAAGTTGGATGATAAACACATTCTATAAGGGACTCAAAATGCCCGTAAAGTCTATAAATCCAAAATAAATTATGAATATTAAAATAAATACAATGGTACCTCGGGTCACGAACAAATTGGCCCACGAACACAATTTCCGAACAAATTTTGACTTGACCCGCGAACGCACAAACATGGCTTTGGTGCCATGTTTTCGGCTCGCAAACAGCATCAGCTGTACTCAGGTTTACAAACATTGTTTGTCGTTGCATTGTTCTTGATACAATTTTTTTTTGCTTTTTGCATTAAATTAACCCTCATTATGGCTCCCAAGAAAGTGAAAAGTGTTAGTGACAGTGGTCTAAAGAAGCCTAAGCATATTACAGTAGAAACGAAGAAGGAAATAATAACTAAACATGCGAATGGTGTTCGTGTTTCTGATCTCGCCAAGCAGTACGACATGGCTAAATCTATGATCTGTACTATCTTTAAGAACAGAGATGCGCTAAAGACGGCTGATGTGGCTAAAGGAGTGACTATGTTAACGAAGCAAAGGTTTCAAGTGTTAGAAAAAGTAGAAAAATTATTGTTAGTTTGGATTAATGAAAAGCAGCTTGCTGTAGATAGTGTTAGTGAGGCCCAAATATGCGAGAAGGCTGGTTCGAGAAGTTTTGTCGACGAACTGGAATTCATAGTGTTGTTAGGCTTGGAGATGCAGCTAGTTCAGACAAAAAAGCAGCAGCAGATGCCTATGTGGAGGAATTTGCAAACTTTATCAACTCTGAAGATTACGTACTGCATCAAGTTTTTAATTGCGATGAAACAGGACTTTTTTGGAAAAAAATGCCAAGAAGGACCTACATAACCCAAGAGGAAAAGTCACTGCCTGGCCACAAACCAATGAAGGACAGGCTTCCACTTTTATTGTGCGCTAATGCAAGTGGGGATTGTAAGATTAAGCCTCTTTTAGTTTACCACTCTGAAAATTTGCATGCTTTTAAATGCAATAAAGTGCCAAAGGGTAAACTTTCGGTACTGTGGAGAGCGAACAGCAAGGCTTGGTAACAAGATTACTTTTTATGGAGTGGTTGACTGAAGTTTTTACGCCAACTGTCAAGAAATACCTTGAGGAAAATAATTTGCCCTTTAAGTGTCTGCTGGTTATGGACAACGCCCCTGCCCATCCTCCAAGTATGGAGGAAGACCTTGATGTTGAATACGACTTCATAAAAGTCAGATTTCTGCCTCCTAACTCCACTCCTTTCATCCAGCCCATGGACCAGCAAGTAATTTCCAACTTCAAGAAGTTATATACAAAGGCTCTTTTTTCCAGGTGTTTCCAGGTGACCAACGACAAGGATTTCACCCTGCGTAAATTTTGGAAGGATCACTTCCATATCCTCCACTGCATAAACCTCATTGACAAGGCATGGAACAATGTCTCTAACTGAACATTTCAATCTGCCTGGAGGAGACTTTGGCCAGGTTGTGTGGCTGGTAGAGATTTCGAGGAGACAGATGTAACTCTAGTAAACGAGATTGTGACCATTGGCAAGAGTTTAGGCTTGGAGGTCAACGAGGAGGATGTGGTGGAGCTGGTGGAGGACCACAGACAAAAACTCAACACAGAAGAACTTGCTGAGTTGCAACGTGAACAGATGAAAGTTATGCAGGAGGAGCACTCAGGAGAGGAGGAGGAGGAAGAGGTGGTATATGTTTCAAGTGCAGGTTTTCATTGAGAAGCATCACCCTAACAAAACTATGACCGAATTAGAGCAGACCCGAACCAATCGGATGTACTGTGTGGCGCATTATGGCATTGGTTGCGTTCTGTGATTATAATCAAAGGGATCACTGTAGCCGGACAACAATCAAAAGTCAATCACATTATTGTACGTTACCAAAACTCGATAAAATAGGTAAGTAACTAAGTAAAGTAGTAACACTGAATGCAGTAATACAATAACATATTTTAAATATTAATATAAATGCCAATAAATTGGAATAATGAATATACTTGCCATTTATGGTTTACCTGTTCTTTTATTATCATAGAATCTTTAGTATACAGCGTGAGTCTAATCGAATGTCAAAGAAAAAAAGTATTGAGCTACTCATCCTCAACATTATTCTGCTTGTAGTTTTTCAAACAAATTTTCCATTTTCGAGAAATCAATTATTAAATATTTATATCGCCCTTAGAACTGTTGGCGATAGTTCGTTGTTGTTGTTGTTTGGTTTTCAGGAGCATTAGCAACTAAGGCCATATTGCTCCGGGGATATGCGGTGGCCATTCCCTGACCTTTCCGCATCCTCCGTATTTGGTGATCACTGGCTCGAACCCCAGTCTAATCAAGAAGCGTGTGCCACGCACTGCTGCTCCTTCCCACCTGGCTACGGAGGCGCCACGATAGTTCATAACAGTGTGTTAGTTGTCTGATGGCACCAGCGGTTTCCCCCATCTCCGCAATAGTTCGTAACAGCGTGATCTAGGTCAGTATTAGAATAGTTATTGTGCGCATTAAAAATAAGCTGATTGCCAGACTAACGTGTATCTGAGGTTCTAAACCAATTGTAACTGCGAATTTAATATTTTTTAAATCAACATATTTCCAAATTTTGATAGTGTCTATGCCACCGTATACCCATTTTCATTTGCCTCAAGCGCCAAGTTTAGCTGTAAATTGTTTTAATATTATTGAAATTTTCAAACTTCAACAATTTCTTTTTTGAAAATGGAAAATTTGTTTGAAAAATTACAAGCAGATTCATGTTAAGGATGAAGAGCTCTATTTATGGTATTTTTATTTGACATTCAATTAGACTCACACTGTATATCCTTCAGTATTTTACACAATAAACCCAGTCGTAAATTCTTTAAATATTTTATCTATATATCACAAATTTATTAATAATAATTTAACTTCTTATCAGTTCAGATAACGGTTTTGCAGAATTTATAAAGCAATAAGAATTAATTTCTAAAACCAAAATATTTTAAAATAAATATTTGTATTTTAATTTATAAACATTTTCATTTTTAGCTTTAAAATGTCTGATGGCTATAAACAAATTCATTAATCAGGGTATGCGAAAAGAAAAAAGAAAGAAAAAAGGAAAGAGAATCTGAAAAAAATTGAAAGGGTTAATGCTTCAGTTTATTACTAAACATAACAAAAAATCTTAAAACGTTTTGACACCTGAACTTAGTGAAGAAAGTGATGAACAGCGAGAAAGAAGTCATAGTTCCGCAAGTAAATCCAGGACTAGTAACAGAAGATCAAGACGACTCCATCAGTTTCTTAGAAGTTAATCCTGGGTTGCCAGAAGATAATTCTGAATCGGTACCAAAAGAAGAATTTAGTAACACAAATGATGCTTCCATTTTATATATGAAAAACTAATCATCCAGCTAACTGGATCATAACAGCTGATCTAATAATTTATTATGCAGAAAATATTCCTTCCTGGAATATGGAATCGAATTTTCAACTTAAAGAGTTTTTAAGTCGAAAATTCACTAGAAAAGAGTTTTTCTTTGGAAAGTTAAGTAATGGGGAAAAAATACCAAGAAACTGGATGATTTATTCCCTTTCTTCTAGTAAGATATATCGTTATGTCTGCAAGCTATTCAGCAAAAATATAAATTCAATTGGTCATCAGTTTACAAACGGTTTCGATGACCGGAAGAATGGTACAGCCAGAATTACATCATATGAAAAATCCAAAGAACATATTGAAGCCATATCAAATTTACTACAACATAAATGATATACAAGAATAGATGCAGTGTTGCAAAAAGATAACAAGAGGTTGCACATGTACTGGACTGAAGTGCTAAAGAGAGTTACTGCTGTTGTAAAATTTCTGGCTGAAAGAGGGTTAGCTTTTCATGGTGATTCTAATAAACATAATTGTCCTACGAATGGCAATTTTTTTGGGTGCATTGATTTGTTATCTAAATTTGATCCTTTTCTTAGAGATCACATTCGAAAATATGGAAATCCTGGTAAAGGCAATGTTTCTTATCTATCGTCAAATACATGTGATGAATTCATAAACATATTAGGATCTAAAGTGATGGATCAAATTATATTGGAAGTAAAAAATGCAAAATACTATGGAATCAGTATTGATTCAACACCAGATATCAGTCATGTTGATCAACTGATGGTAATAATATGCTACATTCTTAAAAATGCACAAGTTGTTGAAAGATTTCTCAAATTTGTCCCAATTGAAAAACGCGACGGAAAATACTTATTTGATAAATGACATAGACATAAAAGACTGCAGTCATGATAATGCATGCAACACGAGTGGGTTATATAATGGTGTTCAAGCGAGGATTCGTGAAGTTAATAATTTAGCTGTATAGATTCCTTGTGCTGTGCATAGCTTGAATTTGATTGGAGTAGCTGCCGAGGAACGTTGTAGTGACGCTTTGAACTATTTTGGAATTTTGCAGAAAATTTATTCGTTCTTTGCAGCTTCACCACAGAAGATGGCTAAAGTTAAAACAACATATGAAGGAAAATACAAATATATTACACAGCTTGTCTGAAACTAGGTGTTCGGCTAGACATGATGCTACTAAAGCATTTTATGATAATTATGATGGAATTCAGCAAGCATTAATAAGTATAATTGATTGTAAAAGACAACCACTAAGTGCTAAACATGAAGCAAAAGCTCTTGTTAAAAAATTTGAACATTTTGAAACATCTCTAATGTGCATTATTTGGAAAGACATTCTTCAAAATATCAATATTATAAATACAGCTTTACAGCAGCCTGGCACTGAATTATGCACTGTTATAAACCTCTATTTTAAAAAGTACTCGAAATAAATTTTTCGATTTTGAAAATTCTGCCAATTGCACCAAAATTGGAATTTAAAATTTTCAAAAGACAACAGAAACAAAAAATATTTCATGATGAAATAAACAGTGAAAATGACCAAACCACAAATCTGAATCCCTCAAACAAATTTCGACTTCAAGTGTTTTATTCCAATTATAAATAGATTAATATAAAGGAGCTCGATAAAAGACTAGCTGCCTATAATTCTCTTTATGACAGATTTGACTTTCTTATTGATAAATCAATGTCAGAAAGCAAAATTTTTTCCAAAGCAAAGACTCTAGTCCATATATATAATCAAGATTTAGAAGATTCTTTTGTGGGTGAATTTTTATTTTCAAAATTATTTCTGCAATGCAAAACAGTATCAGAATTATTGTCAGCACAAATTGAATGAAATCTGGTGACAAGCTTCCCGAATACAAATATTGCACTTTGAATTTACTTATCTATTTTGGGGACGAATGCAGAAGGTGAATGAGCATTTTCAACATTAAAACATATAAAAAATCATTTGCGATCTGGATTGTCCCAGTCAAAATTATCATCTTTATCAGTACTTTCTATAGAAAGTGAAATATTAAAACAACTGCCCGTTGACGAAATCATAAAGAGAATTTGCGAATAAAAAAATGCTGCAAAGTAAATATACCTTAATAACCAATCTTATATGTTGAATGTGATTTTTATGTAACAAATGTGATTCATGATTGTTTAATAAATCTATTTCTATTTTTAAAAATTTCTATTTATAATTTTTGTGGATGAAAATATAAAATATCTTTATTTTGAAATTGTTTTTCTTCTTCCCAATTCCTGTAAAATTTTTTGTTAGTCATGTTTTCGTAGACCCTAGGCACTGTGCCTAATGGATAAGGCAGCCCTGCATACAGACCCACAGCACTACTTCCAGTACTAGGAAATATCTTAGAAAGATTAATCTTTCTCCATCTGAATTTACACTTTACACAGCAGTTAACATGCAAACTTTACTTTACTTTTACTATGCCATAAATCAAGCAAATACAGTAGATTTATTTATTGTACTAAGTCCCAGCCAGCTTTCCTGGCACCTCCACCACAATTTTACATAATGTATAGATAATTACAGTTGCTTTATTATAACGCATTGAAGTTCTGCACTTCATGTGCCCACTCCATTATAGGATACTGAAACCCTACAGTTCATATAACATTGAAGTTCCAAACATCACGTGCCCTGCTCCATTACAGAGTATTGAAAGCCTACAGTTTATGTCATGTGAGTTTGAATCCCTGCCAAGTAAAACAGCTAGTGAGAAAGTCCTTGCACTAGCCCTCTCAAATCATTTCACCTGTCTTCTTCTGTCATGTTTGATGCAACCGAAGGCACATTCTACATGCATCCATTTCACTCATGAAAAATTGGAATGTGCCATGGAAGTATCCAGTGCAGTGCATGGAAATGAAGAGATCATCTTAGTCCACATTACTTTCACACAAGAACACCATTTCACTGTGCGTGATAGCTGCATTTGTGTATTTTCACAGGGTAAGCTACCCACCATTATTTGGAATGGTACCACACATCCTATGCTTACCCTGCCTGCAAAATCCCTGTTCCGTTCAGTGGACAATTTAGCCCATCCACTTGATCACATTTTTACAGTAGGACTTGTCTCTTGAAAACTTGTCTGCCAAATTTTGGAAAGCACCAAAGTCTGTCCTTGTTTTCAGCAGAAGAGCTTCACATCCAGAAGTCAGTGTTTGCACGATGGGTGCTCCATCAATCAATTCCTCTTGTAGATCCTGGCATTCGTGGCACCTATACAAAAGATGTACCCAATCTTCTTTTTCTCCACAAGTACATGATGCACATACTGAAATACCTAAATCATTTAATTTTCCAAAGAAGGACCAGTGTCCTGTAAGCAAGAACATTTAATACAGTTTGGTTGAAACAAACTTTGCATACTCTTCCCAAACTGTTTAATACTTGGAAGAAACCTTTTGGTTATTAAACCCTTGGTACAATAGGTCAATAAGAAGAGTCTATAATCGTTTCCTCTCCTCATGATAACCATTGTCACAACAAATCTCAATCAATATCTGCTCACATGGCTGTCTAATCCACAGACAGAAGCACATTGACTTGAATACTAAGACCAGATCCAGTGGCAGCTGTCCTGTTATCACCTGCATGGCCTCAACACAGTCCCTATAGGCCATACTGAGTTGTAACAACATTACCTGTTGAATTGAAAATATTTTCCCAACGTTTGCCTTTTGCAATGCATGATCTAGCCAGACATGTGTACAATAGCTCACAAGTGACAAGAAGATAGTCATTAAATAGATTCAATGCCTTGCCTTTTATCCCCCACTCCTTCCTAGTGACATGCCCAATCACACCAACAAATTTATGAATCTTCTCAGCGATGTAATTGATGTGTAAGACAAACTGTAACTGTCTATCAATCTTAATTTCCTAGTTATTTGATTGCAGACTGGCTCAACCTATTCGGCATTGTGAATTTCTCGTAATAGACAGGCATCCTTTTAACAACACAGTTTTGCTCTTTTCTGTTGAAACACAAGCCTGTGCAATTTACACCAGGTACTCACCTCACAAAATGAAGTGTGATTTCTCCTCAAATTGAGGCCTCGAGTCACTATCCACAGCAAAATTAAGTCATCAGCATATGCAATCATAATGACATTGTCATAGTGTCCTGTTTAAACCAATCATTTAAGACTAAATTCTACATTAGTGGACCAAGGACTGACCCTTATGGGCAGTCTTACAACTTGTCTGGTAATACTCCCACATGCTGATTTAACTGTAACTGTTCCATCGCAGAAGTAATCTCTTATAACAGAGTAGATAGTGGTGTGCATTTTGCTTGACGTAATACCATAAGAATACTGTGCCAGTCAATGCCATCAAATGCCCCAGCAAAATCTACACAGATACCTAGACAATATTTTGATCAGCATTGGTGTACAGATTCCACCAACTTTCCCAATGCATCATCAGTCCCTTTCCCTGCTGTAAACCCAAATTGTTTTTCAGACTATTCACAGTTTTCTCAACAGCTTTTCATAATTCTACCTGCTAGCAATCTTTCATAAACCTTCCCTAGTCCACTCAATAATGCAACAGGACGATATGAATCTGCCCTTTCTTTCAGTTTCAATGGTGATTTCAGTAGGTTTTAAAAGTGCTTCCTTCCATGGTGGTGGAAATACTCCATCTCTAAGACATGCAGGTGCTCTGGTATCAATTGCAGACTCCGTTTTTTTTTTTTGTTTTTTTTTTGTTTTTTTTTTGGGGGTCCACTCCTGGGCATTTGTTCTTCTTGGTTCTTTCTACTCAGTATCTAACTCATTCATCTGGAAGCTATGCTCTTCCCCATTGCCTCTGTAACTTTCATTAAGCAATCAATTTCATTTCCAAGTACTTATTTCCACCATCATCAGGGTCCCCATTTGCTTTATGTCACTCACCAAATTATCTAGAATCAAACCTATGCTTTCTTACCATGATTGAGAAGTACCATCACTAGCGTGAATTAAACATGTGATATCTCTTGCTTGGTGTTTAATTTTATTAGTACATAATTTATAAATTAAGCACCAGGGATCAATGGTTCCATGTATCTTTACAAGTTCTTTCCACGCATTAAATTTTTCTTTTGCAATCAGACACGCGTATCTTCTTCTCAGTTGTTGATACTCATTCCTTAAATGTATTTGATGTTCTTCAGCCTGATGTTTCCTTCTTTGGTATATCTTCCTAGCTCTATTGGTTTCTTTGTTTAGCATTGTCAACTGTAGAGGCCCTGCAACAGCTCAGCTGTTGCAGGGCCACCCAAATCATTTAACACATGGGCTGACAGTGCAGCCTTCTGTTTGCATAATTCTTCGTCAAACAGATTCCAGTTAGCAGTATGGACAGAGAATCGTTGCAATTGGCCATTTATATACCTAGCTTGACAAGTAATCATTTCCATTATCTCAAACCTGATCACTGGAGACCCAGTCAGGCTCGATGTTCCAGCTCGTTATCTGTTTGGACCCTCTTACAGTTGGAAGTATGAAACTCTCATACTTCCAACTGTAAGAAATGGTCTTATGAAATGGTATTTTTTGCAAGTCGTGCACCTGTACTTCATATATCTTAACCATCCTTTGCAGACAAGACACCCTCTCCTCTGATGTTTGTTCAGTTTTTAGGAGCATTAGCAACTAAGGCCATATTGCTCCGGGGATATGCGGTGGTCATTTCCCAACCTTTCCGCATCCTCCGTATTTGGTAGTCACCGGCTCGAACCCCGGTCTAATCAAGAAGCGTGTGCTACGCACTGCTGCTCCTGCCCACCTGGCTACAGAGGCGGCCCCTCTCCTCTGAAGTTTCATTTTGGACACCCAGCTGTATGGCTGCATTTTCTAACGCACCCCATCTCAACAGAATTTCTGTTATCACAGTTCTATTTATGCCGTTATCTTCATTTAAGAGGAATTCTTGAAGATTACTTCTAAGTGAACTAGTAAATTTTGTGACTAGACTATACTTGACATGTCTTCTCTGGTGAGGTATCTTCTTTTCTTTCACCCTCCAATCCCTGTCCAGCCTCCTCAGACTTATTTTCTTCAGGCTCAAAGTGTGACTTGCAGACTCAAATTGCAGGGACATCTGATTGAGGATACAAGTCTCCTCACACCACTTACTTCTCCTAAGTTGATATCATGGATTAAATGCCATTCACCTTCCATTAAAGAAAGGTCTAAAGCTACATTTTGTTTCACCCTTTCAAGTGACCCAGCCTCATGCATGATACACCCTTTTTTTGGTCATGCTTCTTGTATTCATTGTATTTATCTCATGTGACTTAAGCTCATTCATATCAAGAGTTCCCACCAAATACAGTAGAGGAAAAATATTTGCTGATTATCACAGTGAACTTTGATGGTGCATTTATTAATTACACTGTTATCGCACGTTAAGGTGTGTAATTTGTGGTACGATGTGTAAACTATGCGATAGCCAGATGAGTGACTGTGATCTATTAAAAAAAAAAGTGTGCATTTTTATATTCAGGGTGTTGCGAACCTGTCAGAGTAAAAGACTTGGGACGTGACGAGCATCTGGGAGAGCGTCACGGACTCAAGACTCCAGCAATTTACCAAGTGCTGCACTCCCAATTCGGGCCTCAAAACAGAAAACCAAGTGCAAACTACTCTGGTTCAAAAGGACTTTGTTTTATTTTTATTAGCATTAGCATTAGTAGAGGCATATGATGCAAGAACGCAAGCTTATGCAGCATCAGCCAGAAAAAAAAAAAAAAAACTTCCACTTCACCCTTCCGTTCATTTGAAATACCTGTCCAGCTGAGCCTTAATTTTATTTGGGCTATCAACTTCCACAGCAAGAGGTGGAAGTCTGTTCCACAAACCAACTACCCGCTGGCTAAAGCCAAATTTCCGGATATCTATCCTACATCCGTCTTTTCTCAATTTGAATTTATGCCCTCTCAGGTGATTATTCTGAGCAAGAGGAAGAATCCCATCATCATTGAGCATGCTCAAACCATTCAAGGCTTTATACACCTCTATCAGATCACCTCGCCGCTGCCTAGACTCCAGACACTGTAATTTGCAAAACTTAAGTCTTTCTTCGTAAGAACAACCCTTTATTCCATTCACTAACCTTGTTGCCCTTCTCTGTACTCGTTCCAGCAGCTCTACACCCTTCTTGAAATGAGGCCTCCAGACCTGTATACAGTACTCAAGGTGTGGCCTGACCATTGCCTTATACAAGGGAATAATCACCTCCTTATACCTGCTAGAAAAATTCCTGTATATCATTGATAAGACACACTGAGCTACTCTTGCAGCCCATCTGCACTGGTCAGAGAACATATCTGCCTGCACAATTACCCCCAGGTCCTTTTCATTCTCTACCAGTGTTAGTGTAGTACCACAGAGTTGATACGCTGCTCTGGGGATGCTGTTTCCCCTATGTAGTACTTTACATTTGTCAACGTTAAACTTCATTTCCCACCTCTCAGCCCATCTGCTCAACCTTTCCAGATCCTGTTGCAGCAGAATAGTGTCAGTGGTGTCATTAACAACCCTGCAAACTTTTGTATCGTCTGCAAACTTGGACATTAAGCTTGATATACCATCATCAATATTATTTATAAATACAGAAAACAATAATGGACCCAACACTGAACCCTGTGGGATTCCACTGATAACATTAGTCCACGATGAGCAGTGTCCATTGATTACCACTCTCTGTCTTCTCCCACTCAACCACCCCTTTATCCATAGCAGCAATTTGCCTTCAATGCCACACTGCTCCAATTTGTGCGGCAGTCTTCCATGTGCAACAGTATCAAAAGCGTTTCTAAGATCCAAGTATATAATATCAAAGTTATTCCCTGCATCCAGTTTTTTTTGTAACTGCATCATAGTATCCAACCAAATTGGCCAGGTAGGCAGGCAAGACTTCCCCTTAACAAAACCATGCTGTGTCCGAGCTATAACTGAAGTCTTGTCTAGATGATCCTGCAGTGCTTCTTTAACCAGTGCCTCCTTTAATTTTCCTGGAACAGAATTTAAACTCACAGGTCTATAATGACTTGTGTCAGCCTTTGATCCTTCTTTGTGCATTGGGGTCACATTTGCACATCTCCAGTCTATGGGTACCTTCCCCTAAGTCCAAGGAAGCTCTCATAATTATGGCTAAGGGTTTACTTACTTCCTTTGCTGCCTGCTTCAATATAACTGGATAGATCTCATCCACCCCAGGTGCCTTTCTTGTGTTTATCTTAAACAATTTCTCCTCCACTTTATTTTCAGTTATTACAAGATTATCTAGCTTACTGCCAGAGTTGAATACACCTCTGGCATTCCCCTCGCAGAATAACTCCTCATGTGTGAATATCGATGCAAAAAATTCATTTAGTTTGTTAGCTACCTGAGCAGGATCATCAACAGTTGAACCATCGATATCAAGTGGACCAATCTGATTATCCTTCCCTCTAGAGTTTACATAAGTAAAGAACTCTTTGCTGTTTTTCTTTGCATCCCTGCCAAAGATTTCTCGTAATCTGCCTTTGCCTGCCTAACCTCCTTTGTAATTTGGTTACAGATAAACTTATCTAACATAGGCTTCTGTGTCACATGTTAATTTATATGTATCCCAAGCATTTTTCTACTCTGCCATATGTCTCATTAGTTCATCTGACATCCAGTTAGGCTTAAAAATTGAACAGTATTTCTTAGTTGGTATGTAAAGCCTAGTAGCTTCCAAGATAAGTTCTTTGAATGCTTCCCATTTTGAATTTGATATTGGTAACATCATCAGTTGGTCCCACTGTATACAATTTAAATACTGTCTCAGACCATCGTAGTCGCCTTTATGAAAGCAATAACCCTTCCCTTTACCCCTGATGGTAGTTTCCTCTTTGAGTAAATCCCACTTCAACACACTGTGATCACTGCCACCTAGTGGTTCCTTTATCTGCAGATTCTTAATGATTGAAGAATCACTACTGATAATCAATTCAAGAGTATTACTCCCTCTAGTTGCCTCCCGAACATGCTGATGTAGAAAACAATCATCCAATAAATCCACAAAAGCCTTGCTAGTGTGTGAGTGACCAACCAGAGTGTAACACAGAGGCAGCCCCCTAGGCAGAATGCGCTGGTCCCACAGGAACTAGTAGTTGTTGGTGACTCGATTGTCAGGGAAATGGGGAACATGCTTTGTAAAAAGGATAGGTGGAATAGGACCAGGGTATGTCTGCCAGGGGTAAAGGTTGATGATGTTGTAGAGCGGATATCATCTTTTAAGGGCACAAAAGGTGATATAGTTGTACACGTTGGCACTAATGATACTAAGAGTAGGAGACCGGCGGAATTACTTAGCAAATACAGGTCACTGTTGAAAAAAAGCCATGAATTAGGGTTGAATTTGAAAGTGTCTGCAATTCTGCCCAGACACGATATGAGGGAGTATATGATGAGAGCCCTGTCGATCAATTCGGCCCTGGAAAGACTGTGCAAGGCTCAAGGGTTAGAATTTTTTTCAGCCTGGTCTGTACTTGTTAACAGAGAGTGCTTCTACAGGGATGGGATACACTTAAATAGAAAGGGTGCAAGAATGTTTGCTGATGCTATCGAGGCAGTGTTAGGTGGGTCAAAAAACTGCTAGATAGGGGGGGGGATTAATAGATTAACTAATAGATTAACCAAGGACTAATAGATTAACAGTAGCCACTGGCAGAGGCTACTGTTAATGGGGGATTTTAATTTCCCAGATATTGACTGGAATTTGTGGGTTGGTCACTCATACACTAGCCAGGCTTTTGTGGATTTATTGGATGATTGTTTTCTACATCAGCATGTTCGTGAGGCAACAAGAGCGAGCAATACTCTTGATCTGTTTATCAGTAGTGATTCTTCATGCATTAAGAATCTGCAGATAAATGAACCACTAGGTGCCAGTGATCACAGTGTGTTGAAGTGGGATTTACTCAAGGAGGTAACTACCATCAGAGGTAAAGGGAAGGGTTTTTGTTTTCGTAAAGGCGACTATGATGGTCTGAGACAGTATTTAAATTCTATACAGTGGGACCAACTGATGATGTTACCAACAGCAAACTCAAAATGGGAAGCATTCAAGGAACTAATCTTGGAAGCTACCAGGCTTTACATACCAACTAAGAAATATTGTTCAAGGTTTAGGCCTAAAGGGTTGTCAGATGAACTAATGAGACATGTGGCAGAGAAGAAAAATGCATGGAATACATACAAATTAATGGGCGACATGGAAGCCTATGATAGATATAAGTTGGTCTGTAACCAAGTCACAAAGGAGATTAGGCAGGCAAAGGCAGACTACGAAAAATCTTTGGCAAGGGATGCAAAGAAAAACAGAAAAGAGTTCTTTACCTATTTAAACTCAAGAAGGAAAGGGATGAATCAGATTGGTCCACTGGATATTGATGATTCAACAGTTGAGGATCCTGCTCAGGTGGCTAACAATCTAAACGAGTATTTTGCATCTGCATTCACGCATGAGGAGTTATTCAGGAAGGAGAATGACGTAGCTAAAGTAGACATTGGCAGTGAGCTAGATGATTTTGTAATATCTGAGAGGAAAGTGGAGAAGAGATTGTTGAGGATAAACATAAAAAAGGCACCTGGGGTGGATGAGATCTATCCAGTTATATTAAAGGAGGCAGCAAAGGAAGTAAGCAAACCCCTAGCCATAAATATGAGAGCTTCTTTGGACTCAGGAGAGGTACACATAGACTGGAGATGTGCAAATGTAACCCCAATTCACAAAGGAGGATCAAAGGCTGACACAAGTAATTATAGACCTGTTAGTTTAACTTCTGTTCAGGAAAATTAATGGAGGCACTGGTTAAAGAAGCACTGCAGGATCATCTAGAAAAGAATTCAGTTATAGCTGAGACGCAGCATGGTTTTTTTAAGGGCAGGTCTTGCCTGACCAATTTGATTGGATACTATGATGTAGTCACAAAAGAACTGGATGCAGGGAATAACTTTGATATTATATATTTGGATCTTAGAAAGGCTTTTTGATACTGTTGCACATGGAAGACTGCTGCACAAATTGGAGCAGTGTGGCATTGGAGGCAAATTGCTGCTATGGATAAGGGGATGGTTGAGTGGTAATCAATGGACACTGCTCAACGTGGACTAATGTTATTAGTGGAGTTCCTCAGGGTTCAGTGTTGGGTCCGTTGTTGTTTTCGGTGTTTATGAATGATATTGATGATGGTATATCAAGTTTAATGTCCAAGTTTGCAGATGATACAAAGGTTGGCAGGGTTGTTAAGGACACTACTGACGCTATGCTGCTGCAACAGGATCTGGAAAGGTTGAACAGATGGGCTGAGAGGTGGCAAATGAAGTTTAACATTGACAAATGTAAAGTACTACATATGGGAAACAGTAACCCCAGAGCAACGTATCAACTCTGCGGTACTACACTGACAGTGGTGGAGAATGAAAAGGACCTGGGGGCAATTGTGCAGGCAGATATGAAGTTCTCTGAGCAGTGCAGATGGGCTGCAAGAGTAGCTCATGGTGTCTTGTCAATGATATATAGGAATTTTTCTAGCAGGGATAAGGAGGTGATTATTCCCTTGTATAAGGCAATGGTTAGGCCTCATCTTGAGTACTGTATACAGGTTTGGAAGCCTCATTTCAAGAAGGATGTAGAGCTGCTGGAACGGGTACAGAGAAGGGCAACAAGATTAGTGAATGGAACAAAGGGTTGCTCTTACGAAGAAAGGCTTAAGTTTTGCAAATTACAGAGTCTGGAGACTAGGCACTGGCGAGGTGATCTGATAGAGGTGTATAAGGCTTTGAATGGGTTGAGCATGCTCAATGCCAATGGGATTCTTCCTCTTGCTCAGAATAATCACCTCAGAGGGCATAAATTCAAAATGAGGAAGGACGGATGTCGGATAGATGTGCAGAAATTTGCCTTTGGCCAGCGGGTGGTTGGTTGGTGGAACCGACTTCCATCATTTGTTGTTGAAGTTGATTGCCTAAACAAATTTAAGGCTCAACTGGACAGGTATTTCGAAAGAACGGAGGGGTGAAATGGGAGTGGTTTTTTTTTTTTTTTTTTTTTGGCTGATGCTGAATAAGCTTGCTTTCTTGCATCATGTGCCTCTACTAATGCTAATGCTAACCCACAAATTCCAGTCAATATCTGGGAAATTAAAATCCCCCATTATAAGACACTCTGATTTACTGGCCCACTCTATCTCCCTGTATAGTTTCTTATTATACTCATCAGAGTCATTAGGCCTGTAGCACACTCTTACTCTCAATTTTGATCTCCCAATGATTATGTCACACCAAACTGACTTGATACTGCACTGTCCAGTGATGCCGACTGGCTTCACTTCCTTGGATTTTGTGTGTTTCTTAACTAATAACATATCCCTCGTCCCTTCCTATCCTGTCTATCCTTTCTGTACAGATTGTACTCCCCAAATTCCAGTTCTGCATTCCTTATATCTGTGTGACGCCACGTCTCTGATATCCCAACAATATCTGCCTTTGATGCTTTGAGCAATACCTCAAATTCATCAAATTTATTTACCAAACTCCTAGCATTGGCGTACATGCAAGTATACATGCACCTGTTCTTTTTCTTAGCTTCCCTAACACAACCCATGTGTTTACTTGTACCTCAATGACCCCCAGCAGTCTCTGAAATATCCTGCATCTTGTTTTCCAGGCTTTTTGCTCATTCCAATAGAAACTGTGCAAGAATCACTTTCACCTCTTCCAGTGGCTACTGTTAACCTATTAGTCCTTGTATCCCCCAAGCTAGCAGTTTTCCGACCCACCTAACACTGCCTCGATAGCATCAGCAAATATTCTTGCACCCTTTCTATTTAAGTGTATCCCATCCCTGTAGAAGCAGTCCCTTCAGTTAACAAGTACAGACCAGTCTGAAAAAAATTCTACCCCTTGAGCCTTGCACTATCTTTCCAGGGCCGAATTGATCAACAAGGCTCTCACCATATACTTCCTCCTATCGTGTCTGGGTAGAATTGTAGACACTTTCAAATTCAAATTCAACCCTAATTCACGGACTTTTTTCAACAGTGACCTGTACCTGTTAAGTAATTCTGCCGGTCTCCTACTCTTAATATCATTAGTGCCAACGTGTACAACTATATCACCTTTTGTGCCCTTAAAAGATGATATCCACTCTACAACGTCATCAACCTTTGCCCCTGGGAGACATACCCTGGTCCTGCTCCACCTATCCTTTTTACAAAGCATGTTCCCCATTTCCCTGACAATAGAGTCACCAACAACTACTAGTTCCTGTGGGACCAGCGCATTCTGCCTTGGGGGTTGCCGCTGTGTTGCGTGATGACCAAGTGAAAACTCTGGCGTTGATGTGGGCAGCTGAGAGCTTGATGGGCCCCCTCACTTTAAATCCTTCGAGGGCTCTATTAGGAGACTCTATCGTCAGGGAAACGGGGAATATTTTTTGTAATAAGGATAGGTGGAGTAGAAACAGGGTATGTCTGCCGCGAGAAACTATTAATGATATCACCAACAGATTGTCAGATTTTAAGGGGGTAAAGAGAATATTATTATTCATGTGGGGACTAATGATATTAAACGTACACGATCTGACAATTTGTTGGAAAAATACAGGACCATGCTGAGGAAATGCCGCGAGCTAGGCCACAATGTCTGTGTCTGCAATTCTGCCTAGACACGATAGGAGGGATTATACGTTAAAAGCCTTGTGGATTAACTCAAGTCTTGAAGGACTCTGCAAGGCTTTAGGGGGGAAATTTCTATCAGCTTGGCCCACACTTGTAGGTAGAAGGAATTTGTTTTGTAGAGATGGGATACACTTAAAGGTGGTGCAAGTTTTTGCCAGTATTATTGAGGATACCTTAACGGTTCAGGGAAACTGCTAGTTGGGGGGGGGATGTGGGTAATACTGACACGCGTTTATCTGATAATATTGGTCAAAGTAACTCTTGCACATACCTCAAGAGTTCTTATCTGTTACCCCAACTGGACATATTATCTGGGCGCAGAAACGTTTCAAGTGAGTGAGTAGCTAATGCCAGGAAAGAGAGCCTAAAAAACTTCAAGGGTTGGGTTAGGGTTGTTAAATATACAAGAACAGTAAGTCTTAATTGTTTATATAGTAATGTTAGAAGTGTCGTCAATAAAATGAGCGAATTCGACTTGCTGGTTAAAATAAGTAACACGGACATAATAGGGCTGACGGAAACGTGGTGCCAATCGGAAATAGGGGATGATGATTTCAGTATGACTTGTATAATGTATTTAGGAAGGATAGTGTAGATAGAAGGGGTGGTGGGGTAATGCTTCTTATCAGAAGCAGAGCCTGAGTGCGACGCTAGCTTTCCCGGATTCAGACGTTTTACATGCAAGTATAGAATCTGTATGGTGTGAGATAGTTGGAAACAAAGGTATAATGTGAGTAGGAGTAATCTACAGACCAGGTGATTGTGAAGATTATGAAGAAAGCCTCTACATGCAAATGGAATGGGCAACTAAGCATCAATGTCTTATTATGGATGATTTCAATTTGCCTCTAATTGATTGGAGTAAATGGGAAAGAAACTCGACATGGGGAACAAAATTTTTAAATCAACTAGATGACTGTTATTTGTATCAAAATGTCAGGGAAAGTACTAGAGAAAAGAATATCCTAAACCTCATCATCACACATGAATCAGATGACATAACAGGGCTGACAGTAGAGGAACCAGTAGCAGGAAGTGATCGGTAGCAGTAGTAGGAATGGGTTATAATTTCAGAAAAGGAAATTACGATGCCTTAAGGTGCTACATGGCCTCTATTAACTGAGTAGATATCGCACAGAGAACGAATACAATCGAACTGTGGTATGCTTTTAAAACATTAATCACAGACGTCTTAAATGCGTATTTACCATTAAAAAAATACTCCACAAGTGGCAACTTCACTATTCATCCAAGTTGGATGAATAGTGAAGTTGCCACATTACTTGACCAGAAAAAGGTGGCATGGAAAAGTTACAGAGAAATAAAAAGTACTGAAGCTTATAACAGCTACAAGATGATCTGTAATAGAGCCACAGAAAAGGTTCGACAGGCAAAAACAGTTTATGAGAAATCGCTAGCAAACAGAGCAGGGGGGGGGATAAGGAATTCTTCACATGTATAAATGCTAAGAAGAGCAGGACAAACCAGATCGTACCTTTATGTAAGAGAAAGGGGATAGTATTAAATACACTAGCTACCGTTGCAGATGAACTCAACAGTTAGTTTGCATCGATATTTACAGATGAAAATCCTTTCGTGGCAATGGGAAATTGTGGGAGCAAAGTTTAAAAATATGTAATTAATGATATTGAAATTTCGCAAGATTATTTAATGAAAAAACTTTCGAGCCTACAGGCCAGTAACGCTCCTGGAGTTGATGGAATATACCTTATAATCTTAAGGGAGGCGGCAAGTGAGTGCATTGAACCATTGAGGCTAATTATGCGAGCATCACTAAACTCTGTAGAGATTCCATTGGATTGGAAAAGTGCCAACGTATCTCCCATATATAAGGGTGAAGTGGGAAATTATTGACCTGTCGGTCTAAATTCAGTGGTAGGGAAAATCATTGAGGCAATGATCAAGGGTGGAATTCAGGATCATTTGGATAGAATTGAAATTCTCAAGAATACTCAGCATGGTTTTGTAAAGGGAAAATCATATTTAACAAATCTAGTTCGCTATTTTGAAAGGGTCACTCACGAGCCGGATTTAGGTAATAATTTCGACATTTTTTTTTTATTTAGATTTCAGCAAAGTTTTTGACTCAGTCCCACATGAGTGGTTGCTTTATAATCTAGAACAGGTTGGAATCACTGGAAAAATCCTTAGATGGATAGCAGGATCGCTTCAGGGCAGGAGGCAGAGGGTTGTGATAAATGGCTATTCCTCAGATTGGGTTGATGTAAGAAGTGGGGTTCTCCAAGGATCAGTATTAAGACCACAGTTGTTTTTAATTTTCATAAACGACATCATCTAAATTTGCAGATGTTGTTAAAATTGGTAGAGTGGTTAATGATCACTGTAAAGCTGAGCTTCTTCAGAGAGACCTAGATAGACTTCAGGAATGGTCAGAAAAATGGCAGCTATGGTTTAATCCAACAAAGTGTAAGGTATTACACTTGGGAAACAGTAATCCCAAAATAACTTATTCACTTGGTGGAGTTCAACTAAACCCAGTACTGGAGGAAAGGGACTTGGTGTGACGATACAGTCAGACATGAAATTCTCTGAGCATTGTAAACAGGTTGCAAGGAAGGCCCATGGTGTCCTATCGATGATCTATCGAACTTTTGCAAGTAGAGATAGGGACCTGATAATCCCATTATATAAGGCTTTTGTTAGACCACACTTGGAATACTGTGTTCAAGTATGGAGACCGCACCTAAAGAAAGACATCGAGCTTCTTGAAAGGGTGCAAAGATGGGTAATTCGCTTGGTGAGATCGGCAAAAGGGTGTCCTTATGAAGAAAGACTTCGAATATGTGGGTTGCAGAGTTTGGAAACTAGACACCTTAGAGGAGATTTGATTGAGGTGTTTAAGGCTCTGAGAGGCATCAGTAAAATGAATGAGGCCGAAATTTTCAAGATTATAAATGATGCTAGAACTAGGGGACATAAATTCAAGTTACAGGGGGAGATGTTTAGACTGGACTGCAGGAAGTTTTATTTTAGCCAGTGAGTTATAAATTACTGGAATAAGTTGCCTATATGGGTGGTAGAGGCTAACAGTTTGTGGAAATTCAAAGGTCATCTGAATAGTACCTTTGTGTGAGGGTAACAATCTGAAAAGAAAAAAAACATATAGGATGATAGGTTTAATTTCCTTTTCTTTTATTAATTATTAGTTTGTTTTTTTTTATCATTATTTTTTTCTGTTTTTTTTTTTTTTTTTTTTTTGGCTGGTGCAGCATAAGCCATAGGCTTTCTTTCACCATGCGGCCATTACTAATACTATGCGATAGCCAGATGAGTGACTGTGATCTATTAAAAGAAAAAAGTGTGCATTTTTACATTCAGGGTGTTGCAAACATGTCAGAGTACAAGACTTGATAGAAATGGGGCAAATGTGAGGGTAAATGGCATCTATGTCTATGCTGCACCCTTTGCTCATGAATACCCACCTTGTGTAAACCTTTACAGTTCTGTCGGCAAGGCACATTTGACCAGTTCAACACCATTCTTTGTAAAACTTTAAGCACAGTGGGCCATGAGTAACCAACAAGACACACTGTTTCCAATATGGAGGAAAATTTAAAAACAGCCGGAAATACTGATAACATAATTGCTGCTACTTGCCTGTAATATTTAAGGCTGATAAAATTAAATCTATTTGGAAATTGATTAGTGTTATTATAGCATATCTGAACACTAAAAGTGAATGTGCATTACTTCAGTTTATGAGACTCTTAAGTGAAATGTTTCCAATTTAAAACTCTTTCCCCCTGTCCCTCAAAAACACACCATCACATCATATGAATAGGCAGGATATAACAGGATCAAGTGTTTGGAAAAAAAGAATTACCAACATTTAACGGGAAAGTACAAAGAACATTTTGTAGATCTGAATATTCATGTGTGCATAGCAGCACAGAGGATTAATAAACTCCAGTGGAAGAGATTGGAAAGTGTCAAAAAAAAATTAAGTGGAAGTTCAAAACACATGCTGCAAAGTCACATAAATGAATATCTGTGGAGAGGGATTTATGGGAAGAATTTTGAAGACACTTTTCAAAATATTGTTATATGTATAGTGGAAAGCAATCTATTTTTAAATGTATGATTTACAGAAAATAATCGTGTTCTTTTCTTGGAAATGGCAGAAAAGAATAAAATTATTTTTCCATTCATTTCTAATCCTAATAACATGCTGTTCCTTTCTGTAATTTTCACATTCACAGGTTGGCAACACCTCATACATAATTTTATGATGTTGGTTCAAATTTGACATCATTATCATGATTTCTGCACATAAAACAGCTCCAATCAGAACTAGACAATGACAATTTTTTTCTGCTGCTTGCAAAGATCCCTTTCTCCATGTTTCTTCCACATATAGGCAGAACAGGTTAAAATCTAAGTATAACCTCTGTACTGGTGGATAAAAATTGACAGCATTCAGTGGCTGAAATAACTATCTAGTGAGTGAGAAAAAAAGACTAACAAAAAAATAAAAATCCACAGACAGCAACATTGAGGTGTGCATAACAATAACAGATAGACTGACTGAGATGTGGGCATTACAGACTTATGCACCATATCATGTTATGTCTGTCATAACATGATAGGTTAAAGTGGTCAGACATTTTTCAAGGAATTTTGGCAGGAAAATACTCCTTCAGAGCATGGAAGATACCTGAAGTTTTCTTTGGTGATGGTGCTGTTTACTATCTAACCAAATCCTTAAGATGAAGCCCTATTACTTTCTAGAAAGCAGCTTGA
Organism: Mastigoproctus giganteus; assembly: GCF_048544385.1. NCBI lineage: Eukaryota > Metazoa > Arthropoda > Arachnida > Uropygi > Thelyphonidae > Mastigoproctus > Mastigoproctus giganteus. The sequence continues at coordinate 167,453,918 of NC_143576.1, forward strand.
AGTTTAGAGATCAGTAATTAAGGAACTGCATTTGTGGAACATGAGATTCCTCCTACCAATACTGATTATTAAATGAAAATTATATGTTAATAACATGTTTCTGTATCTAAACTATTTTGCATGTGGTTCAATTACTTTGATAATAATATATATATAAAAAAACCTGTTCTGCAGTGAGTTCTAATTTAAATTCTGGCATTAACCTCTTGCAGTGAAAGTTGAAGAACTTGCTATAAATTTACTAAAACTGGATGACAGTCCCAATAACACGCTTTACAACAATTCAGTTTTAAGAGGTTTCATGTCAGTCAGTCTGCAATGTTGAGTCTACCTTCAATTTACAACCACAAAAACTTCGACAACCATTATTCAGTCACAGAACTTATAGCATGTGGTAGATGTGATGTAGCCAAGTGGTCAGGAGCGAGAGTGCATAGCGTGCATTCCTTGAGTGGACCAGGATTCAAGCCCGTGACTACTAAATACGATAAATATTTGTATTGACGATTTATTGTAAACTCTACTGACTTGGTTGTCGTGCCGGAGTATAAACAAAAAAAAAAATAAATAAATAAAAAATAATAATAATAATCTGCACAATGTACGAATCTGAAAAAATCATGAATAATAAAAATTGTACCATCAGCTTATAAACTACTGCAAAAAAATGATTTAATCATTATGTAGGGTGATACAGATAACACATGTTTGGCTATTAAGAAAAAAAATAATAAAAATAATGAACTCCCATTCCTTTTAAACAATCTGAAAAGAAAAAAAACATAAATAAATAATAGTTTACTGATGATAATAACTGCACCCATCTTATTTTAAGTCAACTTGTGGCCCGAGACATAAAGGCTCAATATAATCAGCGCACATGGAAACTGACCTTTTACACATTCCCCACATTTATTCATACATAAATTGTTCACTCTTTCTAGCGGATAATGAGCTACAGTCCCTAATCAGTGACTTGTTTTAATGAAAATTATGGACTTATTTTTTTTAAATTTTCAATTTAATACCAACAACTAATATGTGCGTATATTAGGGCTAATTACTTTAATATCAGCTATTCTATCTAATTTTAGTTAATTATATTTTTATTTTTCTTCACATTGCATTTTACACATGGATTTGATAAAAGTGGATTCTCTAAATCTCACCATATTAATACCAGTATTTAAAATTGTTAATAGATGGCTCTGATTTGCCATAATCATTGCAATCCTTGAGGTTGTCACAGACATTCTCTCAGATATGCCAGACAAGCTGTGCCTGCTTCCTGGGAGTCTAAAATGCTGATGGAACTGATATTTGGGGACACTCAAGTCAAGCGGACCCCATTGTGGCAAAGTCCGGACGGTCTGTGACAGTCAAATCCTCTGCTTGCACATTCACGATGGTAGGACTGTTAGTAATCCTGGGTATAACCCCAATGCACAAGCACATTGCGGGTGACCACACAGGTGTGAACCAATGTAAGCAGGGATCAAGGTGTGGCATCCACACCACACGGAGGAATGTCGCCCCTCTGTGTTAACAGGCAATACTAGGTGGTAGATGACTTATCAACCAGCAACTCTCTGGGAGGCTTCCAGATCAGCTAGTGTATAATCTTGCTACCTCTACTCTGCCAGATAGTGACTGGAGGGAGTCTTAGTAGTGTGTATGCGGGGGACATTGTTGAGGCCATGTTATGTCAAGGATCTGGGTGGGCTCACATCTGGTGAGTATGGGTTTGGCACACCCAGGGTCCTGAGCTGGATATCATCATTATTCTCTTTCTTGGTGATTCCCTTCTACTTGTGACTCCTGTTCTCTTTCTCTCTCTCTCTCGCAGGGTAATTCAGAAATTTTTTTTTTGCTGGTGCAGCATAAGTCTCAGGCTTCCTTGTACCATATGGCTAATAATAATAATTTCAGAAGCCTGCTGAAAGCAAAGCTGAACATTTTTTACATTTGTAAAGGTGACTCCGGTGGTCTGAGACAGTATTTAAATTCTATACATGGGACCAACTGATGATGTTACCAACAGCAAATTCAAAATGGGAAGCATTCAAAGAATTAATCTTGGAAGCTACTAGCCTTTCCATACCAACTAAGAAATACTGTATATCTAATTTTATCTCTTGGTCTATTATTTCTTTTTGGAAATTTTTTTCTCTTTAATCTAAGATCCTCTCTTAGATGTCTAAGTTCCCTAGACCAGTCGGCATTTTTTGTCTCATATCTAGGAAAATCAAAACGATTTCTATTTCTATTATTTTGAGTGAGGCCTTACATTTGAGTGAGCTTCCATCTCGGTTGCCACCCAGATTTTAATCCATATGCAACCAATTCTCATTTAATATATCAGTCTCAACCTCAGTTGTAAAAACCAGATATATAAAGACCAAATGGTCAACTCAAATCAAATAAACAATACTAATCGACCATTCAGAAATTTTTTTTTTGGCTGATGCAGCATAAGTCTCAGGCTTCCTTGCACCATATGGCTAATAATAATAATTTCAGAAGCCTGCTGAAAGCAAAGCTGAACATTTTTTTACATTTGTAAAAAATGTTCAGCTTGCACCATATGGCTAATAATAATAATTTCAGAAGCCTGCTGAAAGCAAAGCTGAACAGAGAGAACACAGTTAAAGCCATAAACACCTATGCAGTCCCAGTGCTAACATGCTCCTTTGGGGTCACAGATTGGACTAACTAACATTCAGCTGGAAGATATCATGAGAAAGACAAGAACAATGATGAACAAGAGGTGCCAACACAACCCGAAATCTGCTGTGTGTGACAATTGCCCGGAAAGAAGGAGGAAGGGGCCTGATAGACCTCATTGAGCAACAGATGACAACCTGAGTTAACCTGAAGGATTACTTCCAGAAACACATAGCAGCACTCCAGCAAGCCATAAGGAACATAGACAAGTGGTATACCCCAACTTAACCTAAGTGAGGAGTTCCCCCCCCAACCAGGAGGCAAAAACGAAGCTAGAAAGAAGGGCTGAGAAGACACTCCATGGCAGACACTACAATGATCTCCATTAGGATCACATAGATAAAACTGCTTCCAACGCTCTTCCCCGAGACTGAAGAATTCATGCTCGCCATCCAAGACCAGGTAATCAACACCAGGAACTATAGAAAATACATCGCCTAGGAACCCGGAGTGTTCGATGACACATGTCGACGATGCCACCTGGCCTCAGAAACAATCCAACACATCACCGAGGGATGCAAGATGATCATCCAGACTGAGTACACTCATAGACATGACCAGGTAGCCAGATTAATACATCAGAAGTCAGCAAGGAAATACCAGTTGATCAAAGAAGTGTACTGTATAACAAGTATGAACTCTAGGCTGTACTGGGACCATGCCACAATAACTGATAGGACAATAGACAGACATAAACTCTCATGGACAACAAAGAAAAGGCTACCTATCTGATTGACATAGCAGTACCCAACACTGGCAAACTACAGAAAACCCATGGGGAAAGGATCAGGAAGTACATAAACCTAAGAGAGGGGAGATCAAAAAGATGTGGCATATGCAACAAGTAACGACCATCGTGTCAACCACAGGTATGGTGCCAAAGACCCTACATAACAGCCTAGTAGCAATAGGTCTCCCAGCAACCACCTACAAACCTACAAGGAACTCCAGAAATTTGTAATCCTAAACACCTGTAGGATAGTCAGACTGTTCCTCAACCAACAGTAACACCAGACATAACAACCACCACCACCACCCTGTGTACCCAAGTACACAGGGTTGTAGCAATACTTGTCGTGAGGTGGAACCCCCAATCAGGGAGAAATAATATTAGAGCAATAATAATAATATTCTTAACATGTGTACGCCATATCCAAAAATTTCATTACTTCATACAACTTGCCCCCCCCACTGTTTTCTTAGTATTGTATACACCATGAATTGTCAAACTAATACAGCAAATTTATCTGCAGAAAGATCTAAACCTCCCAAACACTTCCTAGTTCATTTCACAAATATACGTCTCAGTTCTAATCTCAATGATGTCCATTTCCACTTCCAGTCTGCCAAACCCCATGTACTTTTTCTGGGAGAATTTCAGTTATCGGTTGATTCAACCACTGCTCATCTCAGTTTCCAAATTATTCGCTGTATGATTCCTTTCGCCTCGAAGGGGGTACTTGTGCATGTCCATTCTGATATTCCCTGTCAGAGACTTGGCAATTTGGAACTGCTATCTTCGATCTTCTCTGACTTAAAATCTCTCTACCTCATTCTGTCAAATTCATCTGTTGTCTCTACCCTTCTCCCAACTCCACTAATCACTACAAACTCTTTGGCTTTCTCCAGTCCAACATTCTTAACAGTGGGGGTAATTTTCCTTGGTGATTTTAATGTTCACAACTCTAGCTGGCTTCCGTTTTCTAGTCACACAGACCCAGCTGGTCGAGATGCTGAGGCTTTTACAATTACTAATGACCTCGCATAGACTGTTCATTTACCTACACGAATACAGGACAAACCTAACCATACAGCCAACTTGATCAATGCTTGATCTTTTTCTCACAAACAACCCTTCTAAGTACTTGGTCGAAGTGAGTCATCCTTTAGGTACCTCATCACAGCTTGGTGATTGTCTCTTCTGCAATGGAGGCTTTATCTCATGGCTATTCCCAACCTTGTGTTGTTTAGCATTACAAGAATGCAAAATGGGATAACCTGTGAGATTTTTTTTTCTTCTGTTTGCTCAGATCATGTCAGTGAAATTATTCTTGTAGGAATGTAATTATTGGTTTTCCAATAAATGTGCTAAAGCTGTTCAAGAGAAGAATGTTGCATATCGTAATTGGTGTGTTTCCCATTCTTCACTTTCATTTTCTGCCTACACCAAAGCTCGCAACAATTGTAAAGCAGTTATTAATCAGTCCAAACTAGATTTTGAACAGGCTAAGAGTAGAAAACTTGCTTCTTGCTCTAATGGTAGCCAAAAATTCTGGTCTCTTTCCAAAGCCATTGGATGCAACTTTTGACCATCTCTGCTCCCACCTCTGTCAAAACCAGATGGTTCTATTGTCACTTCAGCCAAGGATAAAGCTGATATGCTAGCATCCCATTTTTCTTCCAACTCATGTATTAATGATCTTGGTAAAACACCTCACACCATGCTCCATTCAATGCCTCCTGTGGTCTTCCGTCAGAAGGATTTTGAAGAATCTTGTTGCTAAGAAAGCTCCAGTTCCTGATGGTATTTCTCCACTTGTTCTCAAAACCTGTGCTCCTGAGCTTACTCCTGTTCTTTGCTGCCTATTTTCACTTTCTTATTCCGAAGATGTTTTTCTTCTGCTTGGAAATTTGCTGATATCCAGCCAGTTCCTAAAAAAGGGTGACAAATCCCTCCCATCCAATTATCGTCCCATTGCAATTACTTCTACTCTTTCTAAAATAATGGAGAAATCAATTAACCACCAACTCAAACTACCTAGAATTCTTCCGTCTGATCAATGATCGCCAGTATGTATTCTGTGAATGTTGATCTACTGGTGATATTCTGGCTTATGTTACCCATTTATGGGCAAATTCAATGGAAAAGTTTGGGGTAACACAAGCACTTGCTCTTGACACCTCAAAGGTTTTTGATCACGTTTGGCATAAACATCTTCTAAACAAGCTTCCATCATATGGTTGCCAACTGCTTTTTGTAATTGGTTATCCAGTTTTCTCTCTGACTGCACACTGAGGTTGATGGTAGATGGCTCTCTATCTTCTAACTTCTCCACTAATGCTGGTGTCCCCCAAGGTTCAGTTCTTTCCCCCATTCTTTTCCTCTTCTATATATTAATGACCTTCTTCCATTGACTGGAAATCCTATCCATAGTTTTGCCGATGATAGCACATTGCATTTCACTTTTCAGTTTGAGAAACCTCGCCCTGCTCAATCAGCTTCAACTTCTCGAATATCTACTACAAATTCCTTAAATTCTGATCTCCAGGTAATTCTCCAATGGGGCAAAGACAACTTAGTTGATTTCAATCCTTCTATAACTGAGTCTTGTCTTATATCTCGCAAAAAGGATTCTTCTGCTCCTATACTTATCTTTAGTGACACTCCGATTTCTAGGCAAGTTGATGTATCTCTTTTGGGGATTACTCTGACTTCTAATTTCTCTTGGCTCAAGCACATTAACAAATATTGCTTCCTCTGCATCTAAAAAACTTGGTTTTCTCTTTCGCTCTCGGCATTACTTTTCTTCCAAATAGCTGTTCACTCTGTATAAATCCCAAATCTGCCCTACCATGGAATATTGTTCCCACATCTGGGGGACAAACCTCTCTCAGGCTTCTAGATTCCATTCAGAAGAAGGCAGTTAGGTTAATTAATGATTCATCTCTAAGAGAGTCTCTCTACTCTGTCTCAAAGATGTACTGTTTCTGCTGCATGCCTTTTCTACAGACACTTTCATGGGCACTGTTCTTTTCTCAATTGGCTTCTACAATTTTCAATCTCTCTTTCAAAATAGTCCAAACACGTGCCGCCAACAGCCATTTACTGTCCAACTTCAAACTCCCAGAACCAACTTTTCATCTTCCTTGTTTATTCATTCAACTTCAGTTTTTTGGAACAACCTTCCTTCATATGTATTTCGTGAAAATTAGTCTACAGAAGTTCAAGTCTAATGTCAACAAAAATCTTCTTTCATCTTCTCAACCTCCAACCCATACACGGTATTAAGTACTATTAAGTTCTAATATCTCTCGTGTTTGGGGTTTTTATAAAAAAAAAAAAAAAAAAAGTCAATTTTTAATAGATGTAATCTTAAGTATTTACGCTGAATATGTGTGTTTATTTCTTTCCTGAGCCCTTCATGTACATCTTGAGAAATTAAGTATATCGTGTAAATTCAAAAATAGCAAAAGCTTAAATTTCCAGACTCACCTTTGATCAATCTTCAATTGTTATGGTTTGAATAATAAGAGATTGGCTAACTTTAAGGTGATTGGTTTATTAAAAAATTAAGGGGGTGAATAAGTGGTAATTATGATGCAAACAGGATTAAAATATGTGTAAGGATGTAGAAGTGCACTAACTCCGTCCTTGGTTGTCGTGAAGTTGATTAAAGTTGAAATTCTAAATAGTGAATAAGCCAATGGTCTTAACGGTGGACTTTCATTAAAACGTCTTCAGTTGGCAAGTTAACTGAAAGGGAACGCGTACTGTATTTAAGAAGAATTTTGTAATCCCGTGATGCACTTTGCCGCTTGCGGGAATCTCAAATTGGTGAGATTCCAAACCGGTGAAAGATTGAAGGGGAGTTTCGCATTTAAAATGTTTAGATCGGAGTGGTGACAGAACCATTCTATAATGAGGGCTTCGTATTGCAAGATTTTGTAATTGTTTTTTAATTTTAATATGGTGATAGGGTTGTTGGAGCATACGTGTAAAGTAAGTTCAGTGCTGGATTGTCCTGTTCTGAAGCTATTGTAGTGATAATAAGCTCTTGTATTAGATGACCGGGTTGAACCAAATTTGGCTGTAGTACTGCCAATGTAACAGGCGTTACAATGTTGTTGAAACACAAATATCATACAAGCGAAATGAATAATATTATTTACTCAATTAAATATCAACAAAATTGTAACAAAAACAATAACAAAATCTTGCAATACGAAGCCCTCATTATCGAATGGTTCTGTCACCACTCCGATCTATACATTTTAAATGCAAAACTTCCCTTCAATCTTTCTCCAGTTTGGAATCTCACCAATTTGAGATTCCCGCAAGCGGCAAAGTGCATCACGGGATTACAAAATTCTTCTTAAATACAGTACGCGTTCCCTTTCAGTTAACTTGCCAACTGAAGACGTTTTAATGAAAGTCTACCGTTAAGACCATTGGCTTATTCACTATTTAGAATTAACTTTAATCAACTTCACGACAACCAAGGACGGAGTTAGTGCACTTCTACTTCCTTGCACATATTTTAATCCTGTTTGCATCATAATTACCACTTATTCATTCCCTTAATTTTTTAATAAACCAATCACCTTAAAGTTAGCCAATCTCTTATTATTCAAACTATAACAATTGCAGATCGATCAAAGGTGAGTACTGGAAATTTAAGCTTTTGCTATTTTTGAATTTAGTCCAATAAAACAGTACTTTAAGACATACTATAACTTTAAATTGTATATGGTGTAATTAACAGAAACAACTCCTATAAATTCGGAAAATTATTTTATTTTATTTTTTAAGGAATTTTTGTTTCTTTAAGAACGTTAATTTTTAAAGAAACAAACAAAGAAAACTTGATCATATATCAATTCTTATATTACTTATCCAATTCTAAAGAAAAAGGCTGTTAGGTTACAAACTTACTCATTTGGAAACATGTTTACATAAGATAAGACAGATCCAGAGGAATAGCCAGAGGCATTTTTAGCAGGAGTATTCATATATCGTTCTGTGTAACCAGTGTCATAGAGTGACCATGATGTAACAGGTGCTCCAGCTATTGCAACCTTGTAAAAAAAAAAAATAATAATAATAAAATAAAAATAAAAAATAAATAAATAATAAATAAATATAAATTAGAATTGATTGTTATACGATCATTAATATAGTTGGGGAAGGATGATATGTGGTTGTTATCACTTTAGAATTATTAATATGTATAATTAACCACTCTTTTACCACGTAGAGTTTTTAATATGTATTTTATTAATCATAGCCTAAACTAATATATACAATAGTGTAACGTTTCGGGTATCTTGCCGATACCCATCATCAGACCGTGCTGTTTGGGAATAGGGATAAAATTAAAAAGGTGAAGGTTACTAATTAGATTTACATTGAGCAGTTCTAAATTACAATCAATTTTTTTTTTTTTTTTTTAAACATAGGATCAGTTATAAGATGTATTCACAATTGGTCATTTCTAATTTTCAATAATGCCAGTGAGTAGATAAATAATTCTAAGTTATAATAAAAAAAATTTAGGTTACTTTACTTTTAGCCTATTTTATAAGATGAATTAAGACAAACAAAACAAATCTTGCCTGCTGACCACCCTCAGACCTGAAGAGAAATAGGAAAGAGGATCAGCAAGCTGTGCCTTTTATAAGCCAGGGATTCTTATGATTAGCCAACAGGAATAGTGTTAGGTTATCCTAGATCCAGGGAGCTAGAAAGCTGACCTTTGATCATCCGTTATGGTGTGTGTGTGGGCTGGTTCTGGGGGTCTGGAAGGATTTGTATGCGATCTGCACCTCTGGATGCCTTGTTTCTTTTTCTCTTTTTCTTTCCCGAGTCCTTATTTCTTCACTTATTTTCTCATTGAAGAGATGAAAATACTGAGGGTTGAACTCAACCCCCTGTTTTCTATTAATTGCTGAAGATCCAAATAATTTGATAAGAAATTTGATTAGAACTGCTCAGTGTAAATCTAATTAGTAACCATCACCTTTTTAATTTTATCTCTATTCCCAAGCAGCACGGTCTGATGATAGGTATCAGCAAGATACCCGAAACGTCACACTATTGTATATATTAGTTTAGGCTATGCTTAATAAAATATACATTAAAAACTCCACGTGTTAATTATACTCATTATAATTCTTAATGGATCATTAATACATTTTAACAGAACATTTATATTTGTATGGGGAGAAGAATTTAAAAGTTTATGGTCTGAGTATGAAATGGTAGTGGTGCACTGTCAAAATTTCAGTACTCGGTGTATAACAAAATAGTGGTGAGTTACTATTTTGATCCACTTCAAAATAGTAACTCACCACTCATGCAATTTCAATAATCTTTTTGTTTTTTAATCACATGTCCTGAAGTCCATAAAGTTGTGAGAATGAGGAAAAATGGATAAAATCATCCAGTCATCCAATATTTGGGAAAAAAGGAACTAATGCTAAAGGCAATTCATGAGGATATAGTTACAATTTTGGGGGACCCATGCCCTTTCCTATTCCATGATTAAGAAGTGGACAGCAGAATTTAAATGAGGGAAGGCACACACACAAACTTGCATTATATAAAACATGTATTTTATACAGTATGTATTCTTTTAAACATTTGTCAATTGTCAAAATGATCCATGCTGTGGAAGACCTGCAATGTCAATCACTCCGGAAGTTGTTGACAGTGTGCATGATATGGTGACAAGTGACTGATATGTGACAATTTGTTACACTGCCAGCATCATGGGCATTTGGATGTGTACCACATAAAAAAGGTACTCACTATAAAAAGGTGTTAACACAATGGATTCAAAGTTATCGACAGAAGATCAAAAATACACTAGGGCTAGATTGTCAAGTTAAGTGAACACCTACACCATTTTCAGATCCAGCAAATTTCCTTGCAAGGTTTGTGACGATAACCAAATTTGATGAAAGCTGAAGGATGAGTGGGGGGGGGGATTTAAACCTAAAATTTATGTTAACGCAAAAAGAAAAGGGATCTTCTCACAATCAAACATATTACACATAATTATGATTCCAGTTACACTACATACTGTTTCACTTTCATAGGAACATACTGTTTCACTTTCAAAGAAGCCAAGTTAATTCCTTCTGCTTGAAAGGTGATGGAACTGTTTTTTTTTTGGGTTGTTGCTAGTGACCTTCTGAAAGGCCAAACAGTCATAGGGGCATATTACATAGATCTTGTGAGAATCAGTGTGAAAACTTCAAGACAAATGCTGAAGAAAACTAAACAAAGGTGTATCATTCCACCAGGAAAAAACACAAGTTTGTCATTGCCATATTTGCACTGCATGAGCGCAGCTTTGAAATCTTGGACCATCCTCCATTTTCACCAGATACTACTGGACTTTCACCTATTTTTTACGTTGAAAAATTACCTTGCTGGGATCCATTTTCTACTGACAGTGAAAACGTTTTTTGCAGTTGAAACAGTGCATTGCAGTATTCGTGGCAAAAGTGTACTGACTCGAAAGGAGACTATGTTGAAAAGTAACGTGTTACCAGACTCAAAAAAATTTTATACTTAGGTCAAGAACTTTTCAGAAGCCCCTCTGTATACAATGATTTTCACAAATACCAAAGCTGCAAAAATCTGTATACACAATTAACTGGCTCAATATTCGAGACCCACTAATATTCAAGTGAAACAAGGTGAATAACCATGCTATTAAGAGATGACTTTTAATTATGAAAACTTTGGCCATTTCACAGGTGATTCTGGCACTAATTAACATCTGAGCAGTGAGAAATTAGGCATTTAAATGGAGGATTTCTAATGAGAAATGAACTGGAAGCACTCACATACACTGATAAATAAAAACCACTCCATAACTCCAGGTCAAAACCTAAGCTGAACCAAATTTGATGAAAGCTGATGGATGGGTAGGAGTGGGGGGGGGGGATTTAAACCTAAAATTTATGTTAACGCAAAAAGAAAAGGGATCTTCTCACAATCAAACATATCACACGTAATTATGATTCCAGTTACACTGCATACTGTTTCACTTTCATAGGAATAGCACATGCAAACATGCATTATATATAAAACATGTATTTTATACAGCATGTATTCTTTTAAACATTTGTCATTCAATTGTCAATTGTCCAAAAGAAGTAGAATTTTCTTATTATGTCTTCATAACTCATGATCCCAATGAAGCAACTCAGATTCAAACAAAGTTGGTGTTGTTCAAGTTTTTTTGTTATTTATGCTATATTAATCAGGCAACTTTTTAAAGTTTTTGAAACTGTGGATTTTTAGATTTTACTGTGGCAAAACATTTCTTTCTTATCTGTGTCATTAAAATTAGTGCAAGTGGTGGCGGTACAGTTATATTGTTCACATCATTTTCTTCACCTGGAACTTTTCCAAAGCACATGTGGTGCAAATCGATCTAATCAACCAGATGAACATGCAAATTTCTCGTTTCCAAATAAAAGTGGACCACTTATGAGGATCTTCACTTATGCATTTCATTTTGCTACAATTCTGTTCATGAATCAATAATTGTTTTGAATTCCAAACTTTGTTCTGTAAATTAAATTCACAAGCAACAACACATTTTTTTTTTACTGTTTTCTATTTTGCTAATAAATTTCATTTTATCCTTAACACAACTTTTTGCTTGTCATCCATTGTAAAATTACTGTACAGCATGGTGTAAACTACATCATATCTTTGCAAAAAATGACAAAAAAATGCAAACTGACCACAATTCAAAACTAAAACAATGTTCTCACGCACAGGGTAACTAACACATATAGGTGATATTAAATGCTCAAGAGTTCACTTTTTGAGTTCTCAAAAAGTTTTTCCTCAAGATTGTTAATTTCTTAAACAAATGGCTCTGCCAAAAGGTTAATCACCTACCATATACTTCAAAAATGAGACAGCCCTATTACAGCCTCTTCCAAGACTTACTGGTCCCTCATCAGACAGATGGTGATCACTAGCTACAATTCACTGGCAAAATCATGGTAATGAAGTTGTTTGATATGAGCTGTCATGTGCTATGTGAAGTCATAACTTGAAATTATAAATTAGCTAGCTATATAAGTTGCTAGCTACAAAAACAAAGACTAGGTGGTGAAAGTCCTCCTACTAATCATAATTTTGAAAAGGCTAAATAAGCATTAGCTATTTTGTAATTTTAAATTGGGCAAATGATGTCCATCTTCATGGATAAGTCCTTGCTCTTTGTAATTTTTCCCATAATGGTTCTACTAGACTCAGACTGCGGTTCTGAGCAGGGATGTCCATGAGTGTCATATTAGTTTTCTTAGAGTATAACCAAGATATCACAGGAAAAAAATGTCTGGAAGAAATGTAAACACCTGTACCATAAAATTGCATCAACTTTGTAAGGACAGAATTAGTGAGGCTGCCATAAAACTACTATGTTTTGAAAGTACTATTCACAAAAACTATCAGCAAACCACCAACTGTGCTTCACAGCTAGAAAAAATGCACTGGTTTCAAAAATGTTCTCTGGGTTGGTATGATGTCCAAGTTTTCCCAGCTAATGAATTGCACATTGGGATACATCACATCAGAGAATTATTTTAACTTGGTTTTCATTTTTAACATGCTTAACTTTCATAAAGAAAGGTTTATGGATAATGGGAATTCCCCCTCACCAGCTGAACAATAAATGCAACAATAGCTATTCCCAGACTTCTTGGATGATCCTTTGGTAACTTTTGGTGTGGTTTTTCCAGACAACTCTCATATGATGATTATTTGGAGATCTCTTGTCATCAAATTATGTGGTCTGCCCTCTCGATGTTTAAACAGGACATGGTCAACTGCCTTCCACTTCCATATGATATTCCAGACAGGGGTCTCCAGAATAATTAGAAGAACTGAAACCTGGTATGTGCTAAATGGAATCCCACCACCTGTCACCATTTAAACTCAATGAGCTTATTTTTCTATAGTATGTTGCTTTCACTTTTTCCCCCCATCTCTGTACAATAGAGATGGGGGGAAACTTTCACTTTCATTATCACCAATGCATGTAAAATATGAAACTTTCTTAGTGTCCCAATAATAACCATCTCAGCTTTGACATCAACAAAAAGATGTTAGTTTAATTTCCATACGTCTGGTTCCAAAACATATTTGATAAGAATGTCTTAAAAAAGTTCACGTTTTAAGAGCATTGGAACGATGCTGATTCATGAATGTGAACTTGCAAAAAAAAAAAAAAAAAAAAAAAAAAAAAGTAGTTCATAACTCAATTAATATAATACTTATCACTTTAAAATAATTTTAATAAAATTTCCATTTGAAGTATATTGGCAACTGATGATGTTTGAACTATGTGCTACTAAAGAAATAAATGGAGACCTCACTTAACAAAATATAATTCACAATTATGCATCTAATGTATGTCCCATTGTATAAGTCGACTTTATTTTTTTTGCCTTGAAATTCTGCCCTAAATCATACATTTCTGCATGTCAACCCCACCCCCAAACTCATCTTACACATTTGGTGTAAATGGTATTACAGTAAAATGCACATTAAGAAACATCTACTTTTTAATTCAATTATTTCTGTTCTTTTAAATGTTTCCATTGTGATATTTTATTACTACTTAGTAACCTGTAAAGAAAATGCTAATTGTATACTGTACTCTCTTAACTAGAACACCACAAAACAAAAACCTAAATATATATAGGTGATGAAGTAACATTCTCTTATTAATACTATATGCATAAATAAGTTTCAGATTACACTGTGTAATAACTATTCTTTGTTTCCTGGTTAGTACTGCACTGAAAATTTTTTTCACTGAAAAAAGTGCCTCAATATAGAAGCCCATTTGTTTTCAAGAGTTTACTTTCTGAGTTCTCAAAATAAATAGTCTTGAAGAATTCCATGAACTGTTTTCATCTGATGAAGAAGATGAACAAATTGTTGGTAAAGTGAAAAACTCAGTGTATATTTGTGATATTCTTATATTTAGGATTTTATATTCTGCATAGAAGATGACCCCAAACTTCCTGTTTTTTAGCACTGGAAGGTTTACTTTTATTCTGACATACATATGGTACATAATTTACAGGCTACATTTAAAAAAAGAGAAAAGTCATATAGCAGGGAGCGAGCTAAATGGGCTGTTCAATGAACAAGAATAGGCTGCTAATACGGAATAAAGCTGACCAAACTATCTAGTTTGGTCAGCTTTATTATACGTTAAAACTTTAATTATTGGAAGCAGTCAAAACTCATAATGGGTCAACAAGATACCCACTGTGTTTGTCAGGAAACCATGATGCACAGTGCTAAATAAGCTACTGGAACAATTATTAAGGTAGCACAACAAAGAAACGCAAATGTCAGATAAGTGGAAACAGCAGAAGAATTACATATGGATCAAGATGATATCAAAATACAAAATATCACAGAGATCAATAGGATGAATACAAGGTGGAGTTGCAATCAAACAATCATAAATTAATGATGGAAAGGAAATTGGTTGATGATGGCTCAAAAAACAGCTGAAACAGAAGAGTTCTTTAATATCTTAGGAAGGGCAGAAAGAATTAATAAAAAAAGAAATGGTAATGGATTTAAATAGTGAGGTAGAATATGACAATTATAAAAAGCCAGCAGTTCATGAAGTGTGGTCCATGGACCCCTGGAGTTTCCTGAGACCCTTTCAGGGGGCCCGTGAAGTCAAAACTATTTTCATAATAATACTAAGATGTTATACTAAGACTTTGGGGTCCCCAATAATTTTTAAGAGTGTAAAGGGGTCCTGAGACCAAAATGTTCGGGAACTGCTGATAGAGACAAGGATACGTTAGGAAATTTTAGAAAGAAAGGTAAAACTAAAAATAATGGTAAAATGCCACTAGAAATTTGCACAAGCAAAGCATTCTAAATTAAAAACATAGTAGGGCTTTCTACCAGGGAGTTTAAAATACTGATTAAACTGATATTCAGGTGATGCCTGAACCAGGTGGACCGAATTTTGTGAAAACCACCCATTTTGCAAAAACAAAATCAAATCCTCTATTTGCACCTTCATGAGGGTGGAACTGCTAGTAACCCTGTGTATAACTTCTGTGAACACTTTGTATGCTGTAGGTGTCCACACTACACAGAAATGCCACCCCTCCATGTTATCAGGCAATACTAGGTAGTAGATGGCTCTCATCATTCAGAGCGATGGTGGTACAATACCACCACTCTGCTTACTGAAGGCTTGAAGTGGTGAAACTCATGTTTAGTCTCCAGAGCAAAACTCTGGAAATCCTCTATCTCTTCCATCAATCATACTGCTTGATGGAAGAAGTTACGATGGGCATCATGACAAGATTCAATCTTTTGTTTTGAGGGTACAGCTCTAAAACGGCATATGCAGACTGGCCACTAGACAGTCCACTGGACCGAACTAACTGGTAACCCTCTTGGAGACACTCAGATGAGCTTGAGTATAATCTCACAGGGGAACATTGCCGAGGCCACATTATGTTGGGGAGCTAGGAATATTCTTGCTGTGTGTATCGCAAATCAAAAAATTTCATTACTTCATACAACATGTACCCTCTCTTTTAATACTGAATAACTCATGAATATCCAAACTAACAGAACAAACTTATCTGTAAAAAGATCTAAACCTACCAATCACTTCTTCATTCATTTCACAAATATATGTGGTCTCAGTTCCAATCTCAATGATGTGCATTCCCACTTATAGTCTGCTAAGACCCACTTACTTTTTATGACAGAATCCCAATTATTGGTTGGAATAATTAGGGGAACATCTCAGTTCTTCTACGTATTCACTGTACAGTTCTGTTCACTTAAAAGGTGGTACTTGTGCATATGTCTGTTCTGATATTCCTTGTCAGTCGTAGTAATTTGGAATCTCCTCTATTTGTTCTTCTCTGGCTTATAATTTCACCACACCATTTCTGTCAAATTCATCCATTGCCACACCCATCTCCCAATTACATGAATCTCTTGGAACTCTGTGACTTTGTTCAGTCCAACAGTGAGATAATTTTCATTGGCAATTTTAATGCTTACAGCTCGAACTGGTGAGACTTTTGGAATTACCAATGATCTCACACAGGTTGTTCATTTACCTACAAGAATACCAGACAATCCTAACCACATGGCCAACACTCTTGATCTTTTCTCATGAACAACTCTTCCAAGGATACAGTCGAGGTGAGAGACTCTCTAGGCACCTCAGATCACAAATTGGTGATAGTCTCTTCTCAAATGGAGTCTTTCTCTCGTGGCCACTCTCAGTGCTGTGTTTTTTGGCATTACAAGAAGGTGAAATAGTATCATATAGAAGAATTTTATTTTCTTTGGTTGGGTTACTGTTTTGAATCTTTTGATATCAACGTTTGTTCATGTTGTGTCAGTGAAATTACTCTTATAAGGATGAAATCCTCTATTCCATACACTCCACCTTAAAATCTCATCCATTATCTAAATCTTGGTTTTCCAATAAATGTGGTAAGGCTGTTCAAGAGAAGAATGTTGTATATCACAATTGGCTTATATCCAAATCTCCAGGATCATTTTCTGCCTATACCAAAGCTCACAACAATTGTAAAACAGCTACTAAACAATCCAAACTAGATTCTAGAACAGGCTAAGAGTAGGAAACTTGCTTCTTGTCCAAGTGATAGATGAGCATTTTGGTCTCTTGCAAGCTACTGCCAAAAATTTCTGCTCATTCTGTTAAAACCCGACTGCCCTACTGTCACCTCAGCAAAAGATAAAACCAACTTGCTAGCAGTCTACTGTTCTTCTGATGACCTTGGGAAACCACCTCCTACCATTCTCAGTACACACCATGTAATGCCTCCTGTGGTCTTTCATCAAAAGGATATCAGAAGAATTTTGAACAATCTTAATGCCAAGAAAACTCCATGTCTTGATGGTATTTCTCCACCTGTTCTCAAAACACAGGTTTTGACTATTTTTTTTTTTTTTTTAAATCGGGTATCCAGTTCTCTCTCTCTGACTGCAGGTGATGGTAGATGGCTGTCTTCTAACTTCTCCACTAATGCTGGCTCTCTCTCTCTCTCTTCCCCCACCCCACTATTTTCTTCTTGTATATTAATGACCTACTTCCAGAAACTGAAATCCTATCCATATTCTTGTTGATGATAGCAAATTGCATTCCACCTTCCAGTCTGAGAAACCTTGCTCTGCATTTATGTTACCCATCTATGGACAGATTCAATAGAAAAAGTTTGGTAAAATTCAAGCAGTTGCTGTTTATGTGTCAAAAGCTTTTGATCGTTTTTAGCATAAAGGTCTTCTAAAGTTGGGTATCCTGTTTTCTATCTGATTGCGGGTGATGATAGACAGCGGTAGACGGCTTTCTGTCTTCCAGTTTGAGACACCTTACTCTGCACAAACAGCTTCAACTTCTCAAATTCCATTACTCCTTCCTTAAATGCTAATCTCTAGGTAATTCTACAGTGTGGCAAAGATAATTCAGTCAATTTCAATACATGTAAAACTCAATGTTGTCTTACATCTCACAAAAAGGATTCTTCTACTCCTGTGCTAATCTTCAATGACACTCAGATTTCTAGACAAGATCTCTATTAGGGATTACCCTGACTTAAAATCTCTCTCTTGGCATATGCACATCACAAGGATTGCCTCTTCTGCATCTAAAAAACTGGGTTTTCTCTTTTGCTCTCAGTGTTACTTTTTTTCTAAAGTTACTCACTCTGTACAAATCTCAAATCCACCCTACCACGGAATATTATTCAACATCTGGAGCAGTGCCCCATAACCTCTCTCAGGCCTCTAGACCCCATTTAAAAGAGGGAAGTTAAGTTAATTAATGACCCATCACTTACAAAAAATCTCTCCACACTCATTCCCAGAGAGAGACACTGTCTCTGATGTATGCCTGTTTTCTACAGATACTTCCATAGGCACCCTTCTGAATTGGCTTCTATACTGCTCCCCCCCCCCCCACTTATCTCTCTCTCTCTCTCTCTCTCTCTCTCTCTCTCTCTCTCTCTCTCTCTCTCTCTCTCTTCCAAACCAGTCCAAACATTCTGCAACAGTCAATTTACCATCCATTTACTGTCCAACTTCAAACTCACAAAACCAACTTTTCTTCTTCCTCATTTATCCCTTCAATTTCCCATTTTCTGGAAAAACTTCCTTTTATAGGTATTTTCTGAAAATTAAAGTCTACAGAAATTCAAGTCTAATGTCAACAACTATTTTCTATCATTTGCTTAACCTTCAACACACACACACACACACACACACACACACACACACACACACACACACACACACACACACACACACACACACACACACACACAATACCATAGGTTCTAATACCATTCATGTTTGGGGTCAAAACCTAGTCATTTGCTCAAAACAACATGATGGTCACTTAAAAAAAAAAGTGACCATCATGTTGTTTTGAGAAAATTAACAATGGTGAGAAGCACCAGAAATAAGTGGTATACTAAAACTGGAAGACTCCAATTTGCTAACAACCATTAAAAAGAATAATAAGTGGTATTACAAAGAATCCTTCTAGCTCAAAAGTTAAATAGCATTCCTGATGTCAAGAATTATAAAAATTTAAAATAACTTTAGTAGAGAGTGAAAAGGTCAGAATGCAATAGTAGAAACTGATCGGATTGGTTTTTTTGTTTTAATTAAACTGTTGAGGGTTATAATACACCAGTAAGAGGTAGAAACTGAAGAGACGAGTAAAGAAAATAAAAAGAAAGTATTATAAAAAATTTTTGGTGAATAAATCTAACAAATCCTTATTAGATGGCTAGGATATGTACGAAAGAGACTAAACAAAAATATTGGGAAGTTTTTGGAAAGGTATGACAAACAAGCATTAAAAATGTACAAAAATATATTTTTGGCATTTAGTAAAAAATCTCTAAATAGAAGGATATTTTAGAAGTATGGAGTAAATATCTGATGAACTGCTAAATGAAGGAGCAGAAGACAATACTAAAGAACAGGAAAAGATTGATATGGGGGAAATTTGGATACTTAGGCAGAAAAAGTTTATGAAAAAATATTTATTATGCTGAAAGCTTGAGGGAAGATGGTGTCATTGGTCATATCATGTTGTCCAGAAGTTTTCTAGAGGCCAATTTCCAAAAGACAGGACTAAGACATCATACTAATATATATATAAATGGGAAATAAAGGTGAACCTGGAATCACAGAGGAATTTCATTCTTTAATGTAAAATCTATATACACATCTTAGAGAAGTGGGTAGATTTACTGTTGAATGCAACCGTTAGAAGAACAATCAGGTTTCAGGCCAAATGCAGATGCCCAGATCAAACATTCATACTAAGAGATATTAAAAAATGCAGTGCACACTGCTTATTGTGATCATGGATAATGTTATCATTTGTTTAGTGTTATTACTTCATAAAAGTGTAAAAATTTGTTTATTGTCATCTCTTTTATGAAATCTCAATCAGGCATACTAATACAGTGAATACCAGTTAATGTTATTGCTGGTTATTGTTATCAGCCACTTAATCATAATCTAAAATGAAAATCCAAAACCATTTATATTATAATGTATGTAAATTCTGCCACTTTATATGATCATATCACCATTTATTTCTATCATTTTTCTGTCTTCCAGAACACCTAAAATTGTTTGTAAGTCAAAAATTTGTTAATTATTTACAAACGTTACCATGCCAAATGTTTACTCATTCCCTTGTCGTGCAAAAGTGGTACCTTTAAATTTCTAATCCTCAACAATGTCTGTAGCCTTCAGGAAAAGTAGGAGAGTGCCTGTACACAAAAGCAGGTGAACAATCAAGAAAATGATGCTGCTATTGGGGAAAGAACCTGTACACAAAAGCAAGTGAACAATCAAGAAAATGATGCTGCTATTGGGGAAAGAACCAATCTAACCCACTATTGTGAAGGTTTACAACTACATATGTACAAGTTATTGATGTTCAATTACACTGTCCAAATATTCAAAGTTTTCCCACAAGTGATCAGGTGATCTCACTGCATATGTGCAGTACTGTATCCACTGTCTGCTTTCCATGAATAGATTTAAGTTTGCAATTGACATCTGTTGAGAATTGAACTGTTATTTATTTTTTCTTAGAATAGAAATGTTTCAGAAATGTATATTTAAGTTTGATTGAAAAGAACAAAATTCTAAGTGCTTATGATGCTTTACCTCAGAGAAGCAGCATTAAAACTAAGTGTTACACAGCCTCTTTTGTGTAAACTTTTAAAGAATCGAAAATTGCATGAATTAGGAGTGACTGAGAATGACAATTTGAAGAGGGGGAAAAAGGGTGGGGAAAGAACAAACTTGCAGAAGAACACTTCTGAGATGGTTCAGAAATGCAATATTAAAAAATACTCCTACCAGTAGAAAAATTCTATTTTTCTACTGATAGGAGTATTTTTAACTTGGGTTAAACATTTTTAAGCCTACAGCTGGGTGACTAAGCAGGTGGAAGGAGAGACAACATTTTGTACAATAAATTTCATGGAGAACAATCGAACTCAGATACAGCTTCAGCACAAAAATGGGCGGAAAATGTTTTACTTAATTTACTGACTGTTTTAGTTGACTGTATTTTCAACACTGATGAAACTGGTGTTTTTTTAGCATAATGCCTGAGTATACTTGATTCTTCAGAAACAAACAGCCTACAGCTGGTTGTTGTTGTCGTTTGGTTTTTAGGAGCATTAGCAACTAAGGCTATATTGCTCTGGGGATATGCGGTGGTCATTCCCTGACCTTTCCACATCCTCCATATTTGGTGGTCACAGGCTCGAACCCCGGTCTAATCAAGAAGTGTGTGTTGCGCACTGCTGCTCCTGCCTACAGCTGGAATAAAGCAGGAAGAAAGAGTGACTGTACTCCTTATGTGCAAAAGGACATGCACAATAAAAAAATATAATAATAATAAAAAACTTTTCATAATTGGTAAACATCCACATGCATTCAGAGGGACAAAAAACCCACCAGTTTAATATAACAGCAACATAAATGCATGGACAGAGAATTATTGCAAGTCAGAAAAAAAAATTGCACTTACCGTAAATAAAGCTCATCAGAATGTACAGTTGAACAACATCAATCAAACTCTCATTTCCTCCAGTGAATACATAATCCATAGTGTAGCCTCTGGATCAAGGAATCAAAGTTTTTCAAAACATTGTAGAGGATTTTTGAACAGGATTGTTACATTGCATTGCAATGAAACATTGTTACAATGCAATACAACAAAAAATTGCAGAAATTTAAGAAAGCAACGATGCCCAAGCTAAGGACATGGCAAAAAGAGTTAACTTATTAGATGCAGTGCACATGATGGCCAGTGCATGGGATATAAATTCCGAACAACATATCAAAAACTGTTTTCATAAAGATGAATTTATTCAGCCAGGTCTTGTACAGGATTGTTACATTGTGATGCAATGTAACAATCTTGTACAAGACCTGATACTGAAGAAAATATCAGGTGTATTTGATATTGATATTGAAGGAAGTATCAATACCAAATACTGAAGAAAGTAGTGCAGTGCCAGAGTGTACCAGTATTTCATTTAATACTACACAAAATTTTGACAAGTGGGTAAAAATTGATGAAAATCTTCCATCAAGAGGTGATCTGTCAGTAAAGGATATAGTCAATGGAATTATACCAGATAAAACCTGACACTGAGGAAAATGAAAATTTTAATAGCAAAAACATCAAGGACCAGACGGTTATGCCAATGACCAGAGAAATTAGGAAATCTTTTGATGGGTTACAGAGTGCATTAGAACTTAAAGCAATGGAAAAGTGAAGAATCAGGTTACAACAAGAATGTACCGAATAACTGATAAGGATTTAAAACAACAAACACTAGAGAAATTTTTCAGGTTGGTATGTTTATATTGTGTTTTTGTATTCATTTATTTTTTTTAAAACAGTGATCTCAGTTGATATGTGTTAAGTAGTATGTATGCAGAGTATTATATATACTGTACTGGATAATAAGTAGAGACTGGTAAGATAAACAACTTTTTATATTTCATCAAAAAAATAAAATAAAAAATCCCTCCATATCAGCTGCTTAATGTTATCAATTTTTGTAAACCAAATGCGACAATAATAAACAGCACTCAATGTAAATAGAAAAAAAATGATGTTTAGCGTAATCAGTGCTTCAGTGTATATTCACGCTTCTTTGCTTTATTGCTGTCTATGCATATGCAGTGGAAGTGATTATGGAGCATCTTGTATTCCTGAGTTCCAATAACGCCGCCGTAGAGGTGGTCAGATATGAGGGTGATAACTGCATATGCTTTGAATGATCGCAGTTCAAGACCGCATGACTGCTAAATACAGGGCTGTTTCTTGCATGTTCAGTTACTGCTGTTGCTTAGTGTAGTTCATGTGGTTGTCCATGTTATTAATCTGTGAAAGAAGGTACTGTATCTGTACTCACACCAATCTGATTTTTCTACACTAGAGAATTAACCTTTTTTCCACTTTTCGACTTTGACTTTCTTGAAGAAATAGTGGACAGTCAAATTAAAGTATTTTATATTGCTTGATTTTAATGTTTTCATTCTGTCCATTTCACTTTTTTATGTACACATTTTGCTCTGCATAAACAATCCTGAACACCTGCATCATTGTTATAATGGCTATTGTTATCACTTTAGCTGAATCCCAAAGAGATCTCATTAAGCAGTATCCACTGTATTCAAAAACATGATGACAAGAACGTGTATTTAGGATTTAATAAGATTTAATCTGAAAAAGCATATGATAAAGTGTATTTAGAAATCTGCTGTTTCAAATTTAAAAAAAAATATGGTATGAAGTACAATCTTTTAGGGAAATAAAGTTTAAATAAAATAGAAAATCTGCAGTGAGTATTGAAAGATGTATAGAAAAATGGCTTAAGGTTAAATCTAGAAAGGAGGGCTATGTTAACATAAAATTTCAAATGGTTTCAAAGGTACTGTAATGGAAATTTTTTGTTCAAAGATAAAGAAAGAAGCAGTGACCAGTCAACATCCTGAAATGGTCTAAACATAAGGTAATGCATTGGCATTCAAATGGATTGACTGATCACACAAAAAAGACATTGCCTAGGAGACATTTTGCAAGAGCAGTCAGCATCAATATATTCAAAATACATATTCCACACATCCTCACTCAAGTTCAAAGACAGCATCAAGCTCTCACTTTATTTAGTTGTTTGAGCAAGCTGTGGTATTCGTTCTTGCAGTTTTAACAACAACTATATAACAGGTGACAAGCCTTGGATTATGGATATAATCCATAAGACTAAGGTGCAAAAGCTCCCAATGGAAAAGAATGTTTTTACCAAGAACAAAAAGGTGTATAGCAATCAAAATCAAGAAAGCAAGCTTATAAAGCATCAGCCAAAAAAAAAAAAAAAAAACCCTTCCAAACATCACTTGTCCATCCTCCCCAATAGTGTCTAGTTTTTCATTGAATTTATTCCAATTACTCACTTCCACAACAACACATGGAAGTTTGTTCCAACAATCAACCACCTGCTGGCTGTAGGTGAACTTCTGCAATGTTATACACAAAATATAAGAAACGCACAATGAAAAACCTTGCTGAAAAGTATAACTTTGATTCAAAGAAATGAATCAAAGTTGTAGCAAGTTTTCTACCACTGTAGCATATATGTTCATTCTGGCTGTCTGGTTATTCCTTCACCAGCAGTCTTTCTTGTTCATTTTCATTTTTTAAAATTAAATCTGAACATTTTGTTTTATGCGACATTTGATTCATTGTGTAAGCAACTCTTACCTCCTGGAAATAAACTTTTGGTTTCAATGATTAACAGA
Organism: Mastigoproctus giganteus; assembly: GCF_048544385.1. Classification (NCBI taxonomy): domain Eukaryota; kingdom Metazoa; phylum Arthropoda; class Arachnida; order Uropygi; family Thelyphonidae; genus Mastigoproctus; species Mastigoproctus giganteus. Next base: position 167,478,282 of record NC_143576.1, read on the forward strand.
GATTCTCACTGGTGTTTAATGAGTCACTAAATTAAAAGTTACATTTATTACTGTTTACTTGTGAAAATATCTACTGAAGTCCTCAAATGTAAGATTTCAAATCAAATTTTTACTTTTTTAATGACCATTTTTACTGTATTATTTTCACTTTACAACATATTTGAAACAACAGTACCAAACAACACTCCCAATTATGTAAAATCTAAGATCTATATTGAATTTATAGAATAAATCATATTTCAATTAAAAAAAATTGATATGTATAATCATAACTAACATACATTCTTATTGAAAAGTTTAGCATATAATTTAAACACTATTAGTATGAAACATAGATTATATTTATAAAGCTCATACCTTAAAAACATCTGGTCTTTGAGCCAAACCCATTAAAGATAAGTAGCCACCTGCAGAATAAACAATATATATTTCGAAAAATAATGAATTAGAATAAGAATTTAAACACAATCAATATAATATCTATTTCACTAGACTTTAAGAACTGCAGGCAAATAGACAAAACATATTCAAGATAGGCTTTAAATCTCTTAAAAAAAAAAAAAAAAAGCAATTATGGATTTATTTTAAAGAAAACCATAAATAATTTCAACTGTTAATACATGAAAATAGTTTTACATTAGGAAAAAAAAAAAAAAAAAAGCAATAAGCTTTCTAAAATTCTTGGGGATTAGGAAAAAGGCAGAGTGATGTGTGTACATACATAATCTATTACTCAGTTTTAAGCATAGTGTACTCAAAACAATGTACTAGACTATGAGAAACCATGACAGCAAAACTAAACAATTCATAGATGATATTTGTAAACTTAAGTATAAAATTCAACTATAAAATTTTCAACTAGAGCAATCTATATTTATCTTAAAATTTCAAAATAAATTAATGGATAAATTTAATAAAAAATTTAATATCAATAAATGATTTTCTACCAGTATAAATAACTTCTATATAAAAATTTTTTAGAAAAATATTATAAACCTTGCAGTCTATTAGCATGTACAAAAGTGCAACCACCAATATTAGTAGTGAAACCTAGACACTGTCTGAATTCAACCAGATGTCTACATATATATATATCCAATATTTTTAATTAAATAAAATAAAACATAAGCCAGTAGTATGGCAAAAACTGTAGAGCGAAAATTAACATAAAAATAACCCAAATAAACAATCGAACGAAAAAACAGAATAGATATAAATAGTAGCCCAGAAACCCTTGTATAATTTCAATCTTTAAATCCAATTAACAAAAACTATACAAAATTTAGGATAATGTCAATTATTTATTAATTTAGCGGTACCCCCCTGAGAGGTACCAGTTCCGAAAGACGTGAAATATCACCAAAAGAGGGTTAAAGGAACTACCAAACGATAACAAAATCAAAATAAATTAAAATAAAATAGACTGACCATCATGCCCCATCTCGACAGAGGACCACAAGGCCAATAATGGTCATGGAATCGCTGCATTTCAATCGCCGTACAAATTGTCGCCATGGTGAAAAGATCGAAGTACCAATTCACCCTCCCTCCTCCGATCGATCCACCAATGCAGAGGATTTGCACGGCGGTGGTCCTTATGCAGCGAAAAATAAAATATAGAACAGACAGCACTCTAGAGCAGAGCCACACCACTGACATACTGTAAGCTGAATCAGCTTATACAGAAGAAAAAAGAAAAATAGATGGCGGCACAGGCGTTGCTAAATTAGCATATCGACACATTACTATTGAATTATATTAAATGTTGACGAAAGTTAAATTATAATAAAATAAATAATTAATTAAGCATTCATTAGAGGCAGCAACTTGCAATTACTCCTTATGAAGCCGAAATATATACTATCATTGAATTATTAATTAAAGTTAAATTATAATGATGAATAAATAAATAAATCCTTAAGCATTCATTAGAGGCAGCGACATGCAATTCCTCCATATGAAGCTGAAATACATCCAATATTTTTAATTAAATAAAATAAAACATAAGCCAGTAGTATGGCAAAAACTGTAGAGCAAAAATTAACATAAAAATAACCCAAATAAACAATCGAACGAAAAAAAGAATAGATATAAATAGTAGCCCAGAAACCCTTGTATAATTTCGATCTTTAAATCCAATTAACAAAAACTATACAAAATTTAGGATAATGCCAATTATTTATTAATTTAGCAGTACCCCCCCCCCCCAAGAGGTACCAGTTCCGAAAGACATGAAATATTATACAAGGGTTTCTGGGCTACTATTTATATCTATTCTTTTTTTCGTTCGATTGTTTATTTGGGTTATTTTTATGTTAATTTTCGCTCTACAGTTTTTGCCATACTACTGGCTTATGTTTTATTTTATTTAATTAAAAATATTGGATGTATTTCAGCTTCATATGGAGGAATTGCATGTCGCTGCCTCTAATGAATGCTTAAGGATTTATTTATTTATTCATTTCATTATAATTTAACTTTAATTAATATAATTCAATAATAGTATACATTTTGGCTTCATATGGAAGAATTGCAAGTTGCTGCCTCTAATGAATGCTTAATCAATTATTTATTTTATTATAATTTAACTTTCGTCAACATTTAATATAATTCAATAGTAATGTGTCGATATGCTAATTTAGCAACGCCTGTGCCGCCATCTATTTTTCTTTTTTCTTCTATATAAGCTGATTCAGCTTACAGTATGACAGTGGTGTGGCTCTGCTCTAGAGTGCTGTCTGTTCTATATTTTATTTTTCGCTGCATGAGGACCACCGCCGTGCAAATCCTCTGCATTGGTGGATCGATCAGAGGAGGGAGGGTGAATTGGTACTTCGATCTTTTCACCATGGCAACGATTTGTATGGCGATTGAAATGCAGCGATTCCATGACCATTATTGGCCTCTTGGTCCTCTGTCGAGATGGGGCATGATGGTCAAACATAAATAGAGGGATTATTATTTCATAACGACTAGTTGTTACATTATGTCCCGGATACGGTAGATATGCCTTATACTTTACATTTATTGTTATTTTTTTAATTATTAAATTACGTTCTCTGTTGGTCAATGATGTTCAATACATGCTTACATTTATAATATCTTCCTTTTGATTCAAAAATTTTTAACTACCTTTAATTGGTTTAGATTCAAATTACTTAATCCCTGGATTTTTTATATTTTATATATCTTAACAGATATTGATCATTACAGAAACAGAGAACTTGTTGTTTTTTGCCTTCAGTCTGGGTGACCACAATCTAGATTGTGGGTAGACAATGATAAGTTTTATGTGTATATATATATTTATTATTATTATTATTTTAATATTTATCCCTTGCATTTCTATAAATCCAGTTTGGTATTGTCTGTTTGAATTATCTTCTATATTATTATCTTCAATATTATACAAAATATTTTATACACATTATGGTCGTAATGCATAATTGCTCTAGCAACTGCATTGGCTCATAACTCTTAGTTACAGCTTGTTACAATTTATTAACTTTCTTTCCATATTACTCATATAAATATACATATAGACAAAAAAAACCATGGGCATATAATTACAAGCAATTCAGGAACAAACAGTAACATACCCAGAAGTTAGAGAAATTCTCTCATATAAGTATAAATTTAAAATGAACAAAAAGTTCAGTACTGCATCTTTCAAAAAAACAAATATCAAGCCTTTTGCGATACTCAACATAAATGACGTATAAATGCAATTCCAGTGGATTTACACCATATTTTCAGAAATAAGTAGAAAATACTCAAGAGATATATTCAAAATTGCATCTTAATAATGATCACAGCAGCAGCCCCATTACACTGAACAAATTAAAAATCAATTACATGATCTACAAAAAGGACTCAGGGGAGGTACCCATAGACTGTAAATGTGCAAATGTGACCCCAATTCACAAAGGAGGATCAAAGGCTGACACAAGTAATTATAGACCTGTGAGCTTAACTTCTGTTCCAGGAAAATTAATGGAGGCACTGGTTAAAGAAGCACTGCAGGATCATTTAGACAAGACTTCAGTTATAGCTCAGACACAGCATGGTTTTGTTAAGGGGAAGTCTTGCCTGACCAACTTGATTGGATACTATGATGCAGTCACAAAAGAACTGGATGCAGGGAATAACTTTGATATTATATACTTGGATCTTAGAAAGGCTTTTGATACTGTTGCACGTGGAAGACTGCTACACAAATTGGAGCAGTGTAACATTGGAGGCAAATTGCTGCTATGGATAAAGGGGTGGTTGAGGGGGAGAAGACAGAGAGTGGTAATCAATGGACACTGCTCATCGTGGACTAATGTTATTAGTGGAGTCCCTCAGGGCTCAGTGTTGGGTCCATTATTGTTTTCTGTATTTATAAATGATATTGATGATGGTATATCAAGCTTAATGTCCAAGATTGCAGACGATACAAAGGTTGGCAGGGCTGTCAAGGACACTACTGACACTATGCTGCTGCAACAGAATCTGGAAAGGTTGAGCAGATGGGCTGAGAGGTGGCAAATGAAGTTTAACATTGACAAATGTAAAGTACTACACGTGGGAAACAGCAACCCCAGAGCAACGTATAACTCTGTGGTACTACACTGACAGTGGTAGAGAATGAAAGGACTTGGGGGTGGTTGTGCAGGCAGATATGAAGTTCTCTGAGCAGTGCAGACGGGCTGCAAGAGTAGCTCATGGAGTACTGTCAATGATATACAGGAATTTTTCCAGCAGGGATAGGAGGTGATTATTCCATTGTATAAGGCAATGGTCAGGCCACACCTAGAGTACTGTATACAGGTCTGGAGGCCTCATTTCAAGAAGGATGTAGAGCTGCTGGAACGAGTACAGAGAAGGGCAACAAGATTAGTGAATGCAACAAAGAGGTGCACTTACGAAGAAAGGCTAAAGTTTTGCAACTTACAGTGTCTGGAGACTAGGCACCAGCGAGGTGATCTGATAGAGGTGTATAAAGCCTTGAATGGTTTAAGCATGCTCAATGCTGATGGGATTCTTCCTCTAGCTCAGAAAAATCACCTGAGAGGGCATAAACTCAAATTGAGGAAAGACAGATGTAGGATAGATGTGCGGAAATTTGCCTTTAGCCAGCGGGTGGTTGGTTGGTGGAACAGACTTCCATCCCTTGTGGTGGAGGTTGATAGCCTAAATAAGTTTAAGGCTCGGCTGGACAGGTATTTTGAACGAACAGAGGGGTGAAGTGGAAGTGGTTTTTTTTTTTTTTTTTTTTTAGCTGATGCTGCATAAGCTTGCTTTCTTGCATCAAATGCCTCTACTAATGCTAATGCTAAATGCTAAAAAGAGTTCCTCGATAAAAGGCAGCTAACAGTTATATATTCATACAAAAAGCCTTTTATATTAATTAAAAATATATAAAAAAAAATTTCATTCTAGTGATACACAAATTGGGGGGAGTTAAAACAAAAGTTTTAACTCCCCCCAATATTATTACATATTATTACCAAAAAAAAATTAACTCTGCTGCACAAAAAATTAAATAACAATTACAAATTTTCCTGAGTGTGCTTATTCCAAAATTTCAGAAATCACCAGTCAGTTTCAGACTTCTACATCATGCAGAGACAGCTATGTGAAACTAGCTGGCAAAATCCTTGAAAAACTGCTAAAACCAGTATTGGACCATATCACTAATGGCAAAATTACAGTTAACAACAGACTAGTTATAGATACATTACAAAGTAACAGCAAAACCACATCCAAACTTTCGATTTTCAAAGTCTATTCACAAGCTTAAGAATTTAAAATTAGTTTTTAATAACCTATACAATAAATATAACAGTATTATGCTATTAAATCAAAAGGATACCCAAGGGCATCCCTTTGAATTTTGTAAACCTGTCCCTACACGGTCAGAAATTTCTTTACCATAAGAATGTTAATTTTCAGATTCAAAGACAACATATGCATTTTAAAATGTCCAAATTTCATCCAAGAATTTCGCCACATATATCTCAAAGAACTTATTGTAGAAAAAACTACAGACAACTATTTAGACTTGGATATCAAAATTGACCATAAAAATAGAAAAAATTAACATTTGCATGGAAAACAGAGAGGTATTTAACTTCTATGTTGTTAACCTCTACTACCATTTCAAATCATCTTATTCAATGTTTTTCTTTCTCGATACATGACAACTGTCTCCATGTAATTATACAGATTTCAGAATCTCTGGTAATATTAAAGTACTGTACAAGAAATCCATGAGTAAATTTCCCGGTACCTTTTTCTTAACTATCTTTTTAATGATTGTATTTTAATTTTAATAAATACAAATAATTGATCAAAAGGACTACTACCAGAATATACATATCACAATCAAATTCTCAGGCAATGTAGATACAAGCACTCCCCGGCTTACGTAAGTTTTTGCCGATTGATGCAAACTTAAAAAAATCACGGAAAAGTATTTTGCATCCCGCAGGAATAAATGGAAAATCTTCCATTTATGAAATAATTGGAAAAAAAATGAAATGAAATGGAAAAAAATGTGAGCCCAATAACATGTTAATGTGAACCCAATAACATGTTTTTTTTTTTTTTTTGGTAATTTGTTCCAAGACCTCGGAAGTTGAAATTTTCGTTATATAACTAAGCTATTTATCTCTCTAAAAGGTCACTTTTATAATGGAAATTGCTCTACACTTTCATCGATATCATATGTTCTGTTATAAAAATCAATTTTGAATGTCTTTGTGATGTTTTTCTAAAACACATTTCTGGAGGTCACTACCATAAAACAATAAAAACAATTTGCACACTTTCCGGTTTATTGGGCTTTTCTGTTAGCGCAACCTATTATAAACGAGTAGTAAACTCGATCTTATTGCATTTGCGATAATACCGATAACTGGAATCATGTGGGTTTTTACGTTACAGTGAAATGAGTTCCCTTTACTGAATCTTCTCTTCATTCCTTTTTAATTATTACAATGGTGAAGGGAAAAAAAAGAGACCAACGGAAAGTGCAAGTGGCGGCAGTGCTAGGAAACGGAAAAAAAAACTGATTTAGAAATGAAGATGATTAATTAAGAGGAACGAAGCAGGACAAAGTTAGTCATCTCTTGCATGGAATTAGGTCTCACTGCTTCAACAGTGAATACTATTTTAAGGGACAGTGCACGTATAAAAGAACATGTTAAAGGATCAACGCATTTAAGATCAACAGTGATCACAAAACAGGGTTCAGGTGCTATATATCGAAGATGGAAAAGCTATTAATAATATGAATGGAAAATCAGATTGAGAAGCAAGTGCCCCTGAATCCAATGGTCAATCAAGCTAAAGGAAGAAGTATTTATGAAGATATTAAGGATACATACAGCGAACCACAAACCAAGTTTGTGGCAAGCAACAGGTGGTTTAATAGGTTCAAGCATCATGCTGGTTTCCAAAACATTAAAGTATGTGGTGAAGTCACCAGTGCTGATTCTGCAGCTGCAGAGAAATTCTGTGACATGTTGGAAAAAATCCCTTCTAAATCTCCCTAACTTTTGCAGGGGTGTGCTTATCAGCTGGAGAGTTAATTCTGGCAACGATGCTTGAAAAGTAAAACTTGCTGACATTATATGGCCTGTCTCCTCTCTCTTTTTGTAATTTTGTACACTTTTGTAATTTTTTCTGTGCATGAGATATAAATAATATATATAATAATAAATAAATAGATATAAATATATATAATAAATAATTCTATTTACATGTTCATCGAACACCTCTTTTTTACTTCAATTAAATTCTGCGTCCATAGTTGCGAGTGCTGGATAAGTATTTAGAGAAATTCCGACGTACTTAAAATTTGACTTACATAGAGTTCTGCAGAATGCAATCCTTACATAAGTCGAGGAGTGGCTGTATTGTTATTTATCATGGTATTTTATTTTTATCTTAATTCTTGATTTAATTTTGGCTTTTGTGTATTCTATATTATTTGTTCAAGATCCAATCTAAAGGAACAGGTCTGCAACCCTGACATACCTATGCCACCACTGTTTCTACTTCCTTACTTTCTGCTTTACTAGAGCTTCCTTTTAAATATATCTGAAATTATTAGGATCCCAAGGGTGAATGAGATACTATATATTCTTACTATAACACTTTATCTCCTTTATGATGATCAGTAAAATTTACATTAGTACTTTGCATGCTATAGTTACTTCTCATCCATAGCTAGGTTTTATGACTACTTTATTTCTATTCTAGGCTATTTTACTTTATTCACATTTTATATAATTTTCTAAATTCATGACAAATCTCTTCCCACTTGAGATCATTACTGTCCCTCAGGTGTCATGCTCATTTTCATTAAAGTGTTGCATGTGGCAACACATGGTGATTACAACTCCTTTGTTTGAACACAATAAGTTTTATATTTTGTCTTTCTATTTTAGCATTCATCTTCAATTCATGTTCATCTAATCCTGAGTATCTCTTTAGGTTGTTTAAAAATTTCCAAGCAGTGTTCAACTTTCTAATTTCAATCAGAGCTGCTGTTTTATGTACAAAAGTAAGGCATGGCACTGGGTGATATAACCACATTGTCACCATGTCATGGCAATTACTGCTTGACAAATGGCAGAAGAGGATATTTAGCTTTTAACTTTTTTGTTTGTTAGTGTGCCTGTTCACTGCTGGACAGAAATTTCCATTGGCAATAAGTGAAACTATAATTCTAATAGAAGTCCAGTGGTTGATATGACAGTATCATGATAACCAATGGTCCAAGACTATACACTGCCTAATAAATTCAGCCTTTTCCACTCAACAGTTTTTTTTTTTTTATTTCTCAATGAAAATTGCCTAATGAACTGATGGCAACTTCTTTGCCACTAAAATTTTGTTAAAAGTAAAAACAACATTCTGCATATATTGAGCACTTAATGGGAAAGTAAGTTTTCAGATTTTACAAAAAACCTTATAGATTTTAGTCTTTCAAATTTTGGCATTCCAAATACTGTAGTTCATTATATTACCAACCATAATCTTGGCAATCTAATGAATCTGATGAAATAATTTTGTTCCAAAATTTCTGACTTAAGTTTTCATCAAGAGGGCATTACTTCCAAGTATAAAGTGATTTATTTCAAATCTTTCTTCATTTTGACTTTAAGGTCTTCATACAAGTAGGTCCAGCTGAGGTTATCATGGCATCAGATCACAGCCTCTGAAAATGTGTGCCGTCACTAAAATCAATTTCCCAATTGTTTGCCATTGGTAAATTGGTTGCAATAAAATAGTTACAACGAAGTTGCCTTCTAGCTGTTGCTATACAAAGTATAAACAGAAATTTATTCATTTATTGCTAGCCTTTTTTCCTCTATAACCACTGATACAAATCCTTCCCACTATGGAATATTGTTTCCACATCTGGGGTGGTATCCCCCCTAAACTTTTTTTAAATTCATAAATGTTATCCAAAAGAGGGCCAGATTAATGATTCCTCACCTACAAACAGTCACTATCAGAAAGAAGACAGTGCCTGTAGAAATAATGTGCAGATATTTCCACAAGCACTGTTTTATGAATTAGCATCTGCAATTCCAGCTGTTTCTTACAAACCAGGGGTGGCTCTTTGGTAGGCACTGTGGAACTGCAGCGCTCCCATCTTTTTAAATCTAAATATACAGTCAACAGAATTATATGAAATTTTGTAAAGAACAATGAAATGCAATGCAATGAATATTTTTATTAACAGGTCCTGCATATAGTATACTCTTCCTCTATTTCCAATAATCAAAAAAAATAAAAAAAAATAAAAATAAATAAATGAAATAAAACAAAATAAATAATTGCTTAATTTAATAAAAGTATTAAACAAAGCCCGGGCCATCCAGGCCCAACCATAGCCTAAGAACTTTGGTTCATGGGAAAACAACTATTTCCAATAATCATTTCAATAATAAATGAATAAAAGCATGGAATCATTTCCAAACTTTGAAGTTTAACCATAGGCAGAACTGTGCACCAGACAGTTCCACATGGCGCCTCCGTAGCCAGGTGGGAAGGAGCAGCAGTGCGTAGCACATGCTTCTTGATTAGACCGGGGTTCGAGCCCGTCACCACCAAATACGGCAAAATGCGGAAAGGTCAGGGAATGACCACTGCATATCCCGGAGCAATATGGCCTTAGCTGCTAATGCTCCTAAAAAAAACGAAAACAACAGTTCCACATTTTGCTCCCAGTGGTTGATTGCCTGGTCAGCGGGTTGCCAACATGCATTTTTTTTTTAGAAGTGACAAAATGAATCAAAGGAACTCATTCCATTCATTTATTAATTACACACAATATAGTCTCAAGATTATGTACATCAAAGTATACAAGATATATTTATATATTTAGATGCTCTGTATGTATCATTAAACACTGGTGTGCGTATCTGTGCATGTGTGTCTATTCTTCAATCAGGGTGGCTCCCAGGCATAAGCCCAACTCCGCCTTGAAAACTTGTGAATGTGTACAGTCTCTACAAAGCGGGCCTGGAAAAGTATGTTGAATTTCCCGGGTTTGGTTTTACTGTAGTGCAATTTGTGGAAAATCTCACATCCACCTGCAATATTGGTGGGTTGCCCATACCAGGGAGCCAGCAGGAAAAAGTCAAAGGAACTGCAGAGCGAACAGTGCCGATTTGATCGTGAAGGATGTGACGCCACAATGTCTGTGTATTTTTGTTATTCACAGGATTCGCCCGAATTCCCATTAAGTAAATTATATCAGTGTCAACAGTGCACCAAACTTGAATGAAAACGTTATTAATCTATTTTAAGAAATAAAAACCAAATGGAATTTTATTTTTAAATAAAATTTCAAGATTACCGAAGTCTGTTAATGGGAAGTGTCCAGTTAATGTTTTGTAGTATTTTTAACTTGCTTATTATTAATGTCTACATGTCTTATAACCAAGGCAATTTTAATGTAACTTTAAGAAGCAGTACCCCTATACATCAGCGTCATGAGCAGCCACTGTTACAAACTATCCCAAACATGTGCCTTAACTACACAATATCCATTGCGATCTGTGGAATAACTCTTCTTCATATATCCTGAACATTACAATCTTCAGAAATTTTAAGTCTGATATCAAAAAATATCTTTTGTCTTATTAATCTTCAATCCTTATGTACAGTACTATGAGTTCTTGTTTTTCTGATGAACTGGGGCACAGTTGAAGTAATACTGTTTTTATAAATATTTTTGGAATTTATATCTGGCTTGAATTTTGTTCTTGATTTCAGAAATTTAATTTTGCAAAATTTTCACACTTTATAAATGAGCATGAAACTACATAGGCTAGGCAGGTAAAAGTTATTTACTGTCAATTCTTTCCAAATTCCTTTCAAAACTGAGGAATGCAATCCCATGCTAAAAAAAAAAAAAAAAAAAAAAAAAAAATTATGCAATCTTAGTGTTAATCACTCACCATAGTAATTGAAATTTGTATTCATTCTACATAGGATAACTCAACTACTGGTACGAGTAATCATATGTATATTGCATATGGCTAATTTTGCTTTTTCTGATTTTAGCCCACTCAAAAAAAAAAAATCTGAGAATGAGAATGAAATAAAATTAACAAATGAAATTTTTCTTAAGTATTCTTACCATATGACCATCCATGGATAGCAATCCTCTTCATATCAATATATCCTGTTGTTCTAGAAAGCCAGGTCAATACTTCCACCTGATCCAAAATCTCTACTGTGCCCTATAAAAAATACAAAAAAAGCAATATATTGAAATGTTGAGTCTCTCAAAAGTCAGCATATTCATTCACTTTCCACACTTCAAAATCCTCTGTAAAGGAGAAGAATATAGTTAGAAACCTGAAATTTTCAGTGAACACACAAGAAGAGTTACAGCACAGATTGGCTGTATTGACTTTCATGAAAACATTTTAGGCTAATCCCCCCCTTCATATAGGAGGCACTGTCATTTACTAATTCTATTTTAAAATACAGCATTATTAAAAAAAACTAACACAGTATATTGGTGTCATCAGAGACACCAACGTATCGTGTTAACAGTGCATTTATTTAAAATGTTTAACCCATTTTGCACACTGACAGCAAAACAGTAAAACTAAAATAAAATAAAAATATTTACATAATGAAATCTGCACATTTTAAAATGTTGGTTTAATGGATTGTGTTTTGGACACTGAGTTTTCATATTAAAAAATTGGAGAAAAAAAAATAATTTGGTGAATCTTATTTTCGGCTATAATGTGTTTTGTTTACAACATAGGTGTTAAAGCATAATGCAACCACAACATAACACAGGGGACCCCAACAGCTGCATTATATTGAGGTTGCATTGTGTGTGTGTGTGTGTGTGTGTGTGTGTGTGTGTGTGTGTGTGTGTGTGTGTGTGTGTGTGTGTGTGTGTGTGTTTTCGAAGTGAAGCTATGACAATAGGGAAAGGGGTAATTATTTACATATAAATGACTTATCTAACAATCTGCGCAAAACTGGAAGAAATGATTAATCTGTATAGAGAAAGAAAAATACAAAATTTTAAAATGAATGAGTCTGCAAATATTCCAGTCGAAAAACTATACAACTAAACCATAACTTTAAGTAATACACTATATTTTTTAATTTGATTATGAATGTAAGCTGGCTTCAAAAAAATTATCAGTGGGGAAATACCTGCTAACAATGATGCCAACTTAATTTTAGAGACATAATGAAAAATCAGTAGTTTCACTTTTAACTGATAATGGCATTTTCACCTGTGAACTATTTCAGTATTCCTAAGTCTTCTCCAGCAAGTTTACTTTTCTTAGATTTTGTCAACTTCAACCACTCAAAAATACATAAATAAGCTTGTCTGTTTATTTATTGATGTGGACTTCCAAATTTGACATCAGGCAGCCCTGGCTCTGCTCATCTTTAGTGTGGAGAATATCAATTATTCTCAGTAAACAGTGTGGTTTACTTTCAGTTTTTTCATCTTAAACATCTACCAATGCTAGGGAAAAGTAGATATGAGTGGATTTTGGCCAATAGAATTATGGGTTCATAGACTTAAGTTGGTCTGACTAACAATATGGCTTCACTTAAGGGTAGGGAAGTGAGGATGCACTTCAGGCTGTTAGAAACCACATCCTGGGTTCAAATAGCAAGTATGAAAAAAAACTTTGAAAGGGCATTTGAGTCCATTCAATGGGAAAGTACAGTGGACCCCACTTTATGATATTAATCCATTCCTGAGACAACAACGTGTCGTGAAAATATCATAATGTGAACCCAATAACACATTGTTTATTAAGTAATTCGTTCCAAGACCTCGGAAGTTGAAATTTTCGCTATATAACTAAGCTATATTTATCTATCTCTCTAAAAGGTGATTTTTATAATGGAAATTGTACATATTGATTAAAACTAATATACTGATTAAAGCACAATACAAAAAAATCACTTCAACTAAAGGATGCAAAACAAAACAAGCAGCCAATATGTTTACAAAGGCTGCCATTGGCTGAGAGGAAGGACCACGTGCTCTGGTTGCAGAGAATTGTAAGCCAGCCCATTGTAAAAAGTGAAATAAGTAGGTGCCTTTTAACATTGTCAACGGTTAGTAGAATCAGCTGCTTTATAGAATAAAATTTGAGAAAATCAATGCACTACACTTTCATCATTATCATATGTTCTGTTATAAGAATCAATTTTGAACACTTTTGTGATATTTCTGGAGGTCACAACTATAAAATAAAACAAAAACAATTTGCAGTTTCCGGTTTATTGGGCATTTCTGTTAGTGCAATTATTATAAACGGGTAGTAAACTTGATCTTATTGCATTTGTGATAGTACCGATAGCTGGAATTCTGTGGGATTTTACATTGTTATTATGGTAAAATGTTTCCCCTTCCATGGAATCTTCAATAGATTTTCAGAATCTTCTCTTCATTCCTATTTAATTTTCGTAAACTTGTTACTCTGTATTTCACTTGCATGTACCGTGTTAGTTGCAGTTTGTGCAAGTTCTTTGTTATTGATTGCTTATCTTTTACTGTTTTAAATTTTACAACAAAAAAAACATATCAGTGAACAGAAATATCAATTAGCATGTACATATTACATAGTCATTAATCTATGTATGTAAGCATAAATTAATTTTTATTTTGCTAACCTGTGGAAACTATTCTTCCAATTTTCACATATCATTTATATTTGTTAATTGGCAAGGTAATAAAGTGTAAATTTGTGCTTTATATCTTTACTTTTATAGCCTGTGGATAATATTCCTCCTATTTTCGCTTATCAGAATCGCAATTTAATAGAATTAAAATTGAATTTGCAAATGAGATCACAATAACTGGTGCGTACCACATATCGTATAGTAAACGGAGAGTCCATAGTAGAGTGATATGATCATAAAGTGAACCAATCGTAAAGCGGGGGTCCACTGTATTTTAATGATGTTGCACTTGACAGGTTATTCAGGCAATCTCTTTACGGTGCTAAAGGACTATTTTTGGCACTGAACAATTAGTGTGAAATCATTAGTGGATTACAATACCTTCAAGTACCTTGGATCAGTGCTAGACATAAATGGCAACTGTGAACAGGACGTCCGAAGTCGAATAAAATCTGGATAGGCCAAGTGGCCGGAAATGTCTGGTGTTTTGAAAGACAAGAAGATGCCAACTAAACTGAAATAAAAAATTTACAAACAGGTGGTAAGGCCATGTATCTTATATGGCTCGGAGTGTTGGGCTGTCAGAAGAAAAGAAGAATGAGCTTTAATGTCAGCAGAAATGAGAATACTAAGGTGAAGTTTGGGAATAACACTGAGAGATCGAAGATGGAATGAAGATGTGAGACAGGATATGAAAACTGCACCCAATCAACTTGAAGATTAGGGAGAATTGACTTAAATGGCGGGGCATGTCCAGAACTGCGAGTTTATTCACATTACCAAGCATGTGCTTAGCTGCCAGGCTCCAGGTCGAAGGAGGAGAGGCAGGCAGAAGATGACAAGAGAGAGCAGAGTTAGCAAGGTATGCAGGAACTAGGGCTCACTCCAGCAGACTGTGCCAACCATACTAAGTGGAAGCATTTCATCCACGTTGCTGACCTTTAACCGGGAGAAACAGTATGGATAAAGTAAGTACATTCTGGAAGACAATTAAGATACTTAGGCATCATGCTGGATAGATCTTTGAGTTTCAATTCCAACATACCTTATGTAGCAGATTTGGTTTGGTTTTTAATGGCGCATTGGCAGCTAAGGCCATAATGCGCCAAGACAAATTTAAAATCTTATTAAACATTTTGGTAGCAAAGGCTACCACGTCAAACAATTAATTATTATGTTTAAAAAGGTATAAAAGTAAAAGCATAAAACTTAGATCTTTGTATGAACATTAATAAATTGTAAAAAGTTAAAAACGTCAGACATATTGTCTCTGTCACATATTATCTGACTGAGTGTAAATGGCTCAGTCAAATTATTAAAATCAGTAAAACACAAGCGTCGTGCTTCAATAAAAACAGGACATTCTACAAAAAGGTGACTGACGGTTAAAATTACGTTGCATATCTCGCACATAGGTGGATTATCCGTCCTCAGCAAGTAGGAATGCGTTAGATGACTACGACCTATGCGGAGCCGAGCAAGAACAACTTCCTCTCTTCGGTCCCTGCGTAGACTGTACTGCCATTGCGCAATTACAGGCTTAATGCGATGTAATTTATTTGTGGCCTGTCCGTGCCAAGAATCTTGCCACTGGGAGAGTAATTTAGAAAGTATTATTTGCCTGTAGTCTGTATAAGGGACTGACAGACAATGATTATCCAGGGAAATGGCTGATTTAGCAGCGGCATCAGCCGATTCATTTCCCCGGATCCCAATGTGGCTTGGGATCCAGCAAAAGCGAATATCATATTCCAATTCTATGAGAGAAAAAAGAATCTCCCGGATCCTGGACAGGATCGGATGAGGGTTAAAACTCACCGATACCAGAGCCTGTAACGCGCTTGATGAATCACAATAAATCATATACCTCTGGTAGTCGCGATTTTTAATGTGATCTAGGGCTGATTGTATTGCATGCAACTCAGCAGTATAGATGCTAGTTTCTTGTGGGATCTTATAGGATAATGTTTTGTGAGGGAACACAACAGCAGATCCCACATGACATTCTAACTTTGAGCCATCTGTATAGATTGGCAGAAAGTCAGAATACTGCTGTCTATGTGATGCAAAGAGATGCTGGTAGACAGATGGCGGTGTCGTAGCCTTCTCCCAGATCTTAAGGGAGAAGTCGCAAGTTGGAAAATAAGCATGCCAGGGTGGAAAGAATTGCCTTGGTGACTGGGCAACGTTGTCTACCGACAAGTTGAGCTCATTCAGCAGCCCTTGAATGCGAATACCAAAAGGTTTGTTGGCAGTCCAACGGGTGTTGTAGAGGTTTTCCCAGCGCGGCTCAAAAACGGATGGCCACGTGGGATGATCGTGCAGGGATTTTAATTTGAAGGCGTACTGTAAGGACAACTGCTTACGTTGAAGAGACAGAGATGGTTCATTTGCTTCAACATAAAGGCTTTGGACAGGAGATGTGCGAAATGCTCCACTGTCTGTCCGGATGGCTTGATGGTGGATTGGATCTAACCACCGAAGTGCACTATCTCTAGCAGAACCATAAACCTGAGACCCATAGTCGAGTTTGGAACGGACAAGTGCTCGGTAAAGGCGAAAAAGGGTAGAACTATCTGCGCCCCATGAAGTTGACGAAAGGGCACGAAGGATGTTAAGCCCTTTGACACAACTTGTCCTCAGCTGACGAATGTGTTATAAAAATGTCAGCTTTTTGTCGAAAATAAGTCCAAGGAATTTGAATTCTGCTACAAATGGGATGTTATTTTGCCCAAGCCTTAATTCTGGGTCAGGATGAAGATTACGTTTGCGACAGAAGTGTACACAAACAGTCTTCTGTGATGAAAATCTGAACCCATTAGCCAAAGACCAAGCTGTAAGATGATCAATGGTTTTCTGCAGTTGCCTTTCAATGACCCTCATATTGCATGAATCACAAAATATAGCAAAGTAGTCTACATAGAGGGCATTGTTTACAGTGGGTGGAAGTTGTTCTGCGATAGAGTTTATTTTGATTGCGAAAAGCGTAACACTTAGAACGAATCCTTGTGGGACTCCCTCTTCCTGAGAGAGAACTCGGGAGAGGGTGGATCCTAAACGGACTTGAAATTGGCGATTCGAAAGAAAGTTTTTAATAAAAACAGGAAGGTTACCTCTAAGACCAAAGTTATAGAGGTCTTTTAAAATTCCAAATCGCCAGGCTGTGTCGTACGCTTTTTCAATATCAAAGAAAACTGCTACCAAATGCTCGGATTTAATAAAAGCATCACGAATGGACGTTTCCAATCGGATTAAATGATCCAGAGTGGATCTATTTCTTTGGAAGCCGCACTGTGTCCTGGAAAGCAGACCATTTGTTTCTAAATACCATACTAGGCGTGCATTAACCATTCTTTCCAGGACTTTGCACAAACAGCTTGTCAGAGCAATAGGACGATAATTACTTGGATTGCTAGGATCCTTTCCTAGTTTTGGGAAGACAAGAATGATTGCTTTCCGCCAGGAGTCCGGAAATTGTTTATTAAGAAAAATTCTGTTAAACAGAATTAAAAGGTGATCCTTACATTGTGGTGTGAGGTGTTTTACCATTTCGTAGTGGATGTCATCGGGCCCCACAGCACTTGCGTGTGTGAGAAAGAGTGCAGCATTTAACTCCTCCTGTGAAAAGGGCTTGTTATACGATTCAAGCCATTTTGAATAGAAGTTCAGGGGGTTTTTCTCATTTTTCTCTTTCAGGGCAAAAAACTCTGCTGGAAAAGATGTTATTGCAGATATTTTTGCAAATGTTTCCCCTAGAGTATTTGCTACTGCAGTTCGATCTGCAATTGGACATCCATTATGCTCGAGGATCACAGAAGGGCATGGTGGATATTTTCCCTTCATTTTCCGGATCTTATCCCAGACTACTTTTGAGCTAGCAGCCTGAGTTATGGAAAATGTAAAACGAATCCAAGATTTCCTTTGGCTCTGACGTCGTACATAATGCGCTTTCGCACGTGCACGTTTAAATGTTATTAAATTTTCAGTTGTGGGATATCGGCGGAATATCCCCCAGGCTTTGTTTTGTGCTTTTTTTGCTGCTGTGCATTCGGAATTCCACCAAGGTTTCGGAAATAGTGGGAACCGGCTAGATGATTTTGGGATTGCAATTGCAGCTGCTTGGACAATTGTTTCTGTGACGTACACGACTGCATCATTGATTGGCACCTGACTGACTGTAGCGATGTCAAGATTTGCCAGATGTTGAAAGGCATTCCAGTCAGCCTGATCAAGCTTCCACCGCGGTAAACTAAATGGAAGACACGGTATACCACTAGTTAGGGTGATTATCACGGGGAAGTGATCGCTTCCATATGGGTTCTCCTCTACCTCCCAAGCAAGTAAAGGAAGGAGAGAAGGGGAGCAGATAGAAAGATCAATGGCAGAGAATGTACGGGTAGGCATGTGGAAGAAGGTGTTTGTTCCCACATTTAAGAGGGAAAGGTCACTGTCAGTGAGCATATGCTCTATGACTCGTCCCCTTCCATTGATGTCAGCACTACCCCACAGAGTGTTATGTCCATTGAAATCCCCAAGAATTAAACAAGGGGAAGGCAATTGCATGATAAGATCATCAAGGTCTTTCTGGGGGATGTCAATCCCAGATGGCAAATAAACAGAGCAGACAGTTAATATGAACCCCACTGTAAGGCGAATTGCTACAGCTTCAATGCTAGTTGTAAGCTGCAAAGGCTGAAATGGGATCTGGTTGCCGACGAGGATTGTGACTCCTCCGTGGGCAGGACCATCCACAATTCTATCCTTACGAATGATGGTAATGTTATGCATGGTGGGGTCATCATTTGCCTTTAAATAAGTCTCCTGTATGCAAAAGCAAACTGGTTTGTGCCTTTGCAGGAGTGCCTTGATGTCGTCAGTATTTTGCCGGAATCCACGACAATTTCACTGTAGGAATTTAGCCATTATTTGGACTTGGTGGGTCCATCAGGCGGCTTCCGAGGTGCTGAGGGCTTAATTTTGTCAGTCTTGGATTTATCTTTCCTGGGGAAGTATGGACGCTGTCCTGTGTCCATTTCTTCCTCAGCGAAGAGTTCCAAAACTGACTCATCATGTACCTCCTTCTGCTCAACATCCATGTTTTCCTGGGTACTAGGTGTTACTTCCCCTTTCTTATTCTTTTCTTTTGCTTTTGTTACTTGTGGAGCATTAGGAGATACCGATATAGGAGTGGCAGCTGATTGGTCCTTCTGTGCAGGTTTTTGGGAGCTTAAAAGATAACGTGCAATGGGAGTAAATGATTCTTTTGGGGGGACGGACATGTCCGTCTGAGTCCCAATCGAACACCTCCCTGCTACCTTCTGGGCGTAGGTAGGTTTTTTGATGTTAAGAGGTTTCACTGCTTTTCTTGCCTCCTGGTACGATATGTTTAGCTCTGCCTTCAGCCGTTGAATTTCTTTTTCTTCTTTCCACCTATGGCATGCCCTTGAATAGGCTGGATGTTCTCCCTCACAGTTAATGCAGGTGGGTTTAGTGGCTGAACATGCTATTGTTTCGTGGTCCTTTGCACCGCACCGGGCGCATGCAAGGACTCCACGGCAGGCCATTTGAGAATGTCCATACTTCTGACATTTAAAACACTGTAAAGGGTTCGGAATGTATGGACGTACTGGACAGTTGATGTATCCAGCTTTAATCTCATCAGGAGGTTTGGGAGAGTTAAAAGTCAGGATAACACTCCTGGTTTTAACAATTTTCCCATCCCTTCGCGCAGTGATTCTCTTGACGGCAGTAACTCCCTGTGGTTTTAGTTCGGAGCAGATTTCCTCCTCGGTGACGTTGAGAAGGTCCCACTCCAAAATGACACCTCTCGATGAATTTAGTGTTCTGTGTGGTGTCACTGTTATGGGTATTCCTCCGATTGATGTTACTCGAAGTAGATGTTCAGACTGCCTGTCATTTTTTGTTTCAATCAAGAGGTCTCCAGAACGGAACCTCTTAACTGATTTGGGAGAACCTGCTAACCCGTCTAACCCTTTCTGAATAAAAAGGGGCGACATTTTGCCAATCGGTTTTTCAGTGGTGGAATGCATAATGAGAAATCTTGGGACAGGCCCTGATGATGATGTTTCAGTTCGCTGCCTCTTTGTCGCAATAATATTATCTGCCTCTCCGTCTATGTTTTCAGATAGGGACCGAGTTGGGGCCCCTGAAGAAATAGGTTTATCAGGATTCATTGAGGTTTTTATATTGTTCAGTGCCCGGGCTTCCCACCCACCACGGAGCCCAAAGGGATGCCCACTACCCGGCATGCAATAAATGCGCTCGGGAGCGGGACGCCAGGGCTACCCAGACACTATACCCGCACCGCCGCCAGCCTGAATCCTGTCCCTCGGACCATGAGGGTAGGGGCGTGGCATTGACACAGTTGACCCTCGCAGGCGAGCCTACTAGCCGATTGATCCTAGCCGGGCCTTCCAGGACCACCCGTCTTGTCGAAGCAGGGGCCAAAGTGGTGTATTGAAGCTGGGCCCCTCAACCACCAGGATCCCCCTTTCCGAATTTCCACGGGTCGCAGCACACGGCAAACACGCCGGATTCCATTGATGTAAGCCTGGAACCTGGGCTGTGGGCGTTGGATCCCAGTGATGCTAGTCTGGAAGTCCAGCAGCGTCACTGGGAGGTCCCCTCACCACGTACAGGTGCCCACGTCGAGGGGTATGTAGCAGAAAAGATAAGAAAATTTGTAGGCATGATTGCACAAATTACTAGTCAGCTGGAGAATGAAGGGTAAAGCATTCAATCTCTTCTATGAATGCACATTTATTCCAATGGTTACATATGGTGCATCACTCTGGTAAGTGAGTAAATCTGAAGTTTCCAAAGAAAACTGGAGCCAATTCAAAGCGTATGCTGCACAGAATGTGTATGGCATATAGAAAGGTATCAAATGCTGCTTTGCAGGTGTGCGAATGAGAAAAGTTCCAATAAACCAGCAACTGGTGCCCAGAGGTCTAGGTATTTTCATGAGGTGGTAATACACAGGGCTCTTTTTTGAATATACAAGTGGATAACTCAGCCGATGCAAAGAAGGAAAAGTATGGATTGGGAATGCTCCGTTGAACATGTGACAGGTTCATTAGAGGATATGTAATAAAGGACGAGTAAAGCGTAGGTTTCCCTGGATGTCTGAAATGCTGCTATATAGAGCAAGTGGTTGCCACCAGATCAGCAAAGTATATTTTTACTTACTGGACATGGGTCAATTAATGAGAAGTTGCACACTCTGGGACTAAATGAAAGAATAAGCTGCCATTGCAGTCAGTTGGAATCACAAAAGCATATTATGTATAGCTGTAAGGAATATGAAGATCTAACAATTGAGTTAGTGTTTCAGATGCCAAATCTGGAAAATATGGAAGAGAGTTGTGAACCTGGCCTTGTAGAAAAAAAGGGAAAATTTTCTACCTTTTTGGGATTTTTTAACTGCAGTTTTTGTTAGGCACTGAACACTGTTTCATGTGGAGGCTTTATAATGGGTTTAATGTTATTTGCCACTAATTACAGGAGTAGCTCTGAACTTCAGAAAATCTGGGGGTCCCACTATTGCAGTAGACTAGGCTCTTGTATTACTGATGGAAAAGGTAATATTAATGTTAACAATTGGATGATCACATTACACTGCAGCAAACACTGGAGAAAGCTATTCTACTCGATCTTTAGATTAGTGTCCACCTTCAGTTTCACTACCATGGGTCACGGGCTCGAACTCCGGTCTAATCAAGAAGCTTATGGGCAGGAGTGGTAATACACAGGGGAACTTTAAGAACTTTATTATCAATGGTAAAATTGAATAAGAAATTCATCATAGATCAAACCTGGATCTTTGTATGCAGTGCAGATGCTATTGCTTGGAAGGTGGTTCCTACACATAATAAATAAATGAATTAAAAAAAAAAAGTACCAGCAGTTTTATGTGATTTCTTCGCATAGAATTTTTAAAATAATTTTGGAAATAAGCAGCTTGTCCAAGGACTGATTTCTTTTCTGTTAGTATTGTTTTCTCAAAGTGTTTTGTATGCATTACGTTATTAGGGGGGGATATTCATTTTAAAGGGGGGGGGGGGTTTCATTCAAAGTATTTACCATTTAATGCTCTATAAATTCATTAAACTGTACATTACTGATGGCCTTTTGTTTCTGTGCATGAGAACAAACAAACAAACAAACAAAAAAGCCTTAACTTTCTGTCCTTTTTTCTGTTACAACAAATATAGTAGAAGAAAGAGCTACTTGTAAGTGGGTTTATGTTTTCACATTAGTTTCTGTTGATCTCACATCAATACACTAAATGGTTGACAAAGTGGAGTATCAAGCAGTAATCAAGTTTCTGCATTTGCAGGCCAAGAGAGCTCAGGAAATTGACGAAGAAATGAAAGTTATGTATAGGCAGAATTGTCCATCCTATGACACTGTAAAAAAGTGAAAACGAGAGTTCCAGTGCACTCGTACAAGTGTCTTTGACGAGCTAAGAAAAGGAAGGCCATCAACGTCCATAGACAGTGAGATGGTTGCAAAGGTTGAGCAGCAGATGCTGAATGACAGACGTGTGACAATTCATTTCATTGCAAATGCAGTGGGAATTAGTTATGGGTCTGCCCACAGCATTTTACATGAACATCTGCACGTGACTAAAGTCTCCACGCGATGGGTTCCAAGATTTTTGTTCCAAGATTTTTTTTTCATGGAACTTGGAACTTTTTTGTTCCAAGTCATCTGTCACCAACCTATCAAAAAAGTTGAGAACTTTTTTGATCGGTTGGTGACAGATGACTAATGCTTGGTGTACCAGTATGATCTGGGGACTAAAGTCAAAGCAGTGAAAGTAGACTTCCTCCCCATCTCCCAAAAAGGCAAAGACTACTCCACCTGCAAAAAATGTGATGTTGTCCATGTTTTGGGACAGAAAAGGGGTTATGCTGACAGATTACCTACCTTGTAGTTCCACACTTACCAGAGAATACTACAGAAATCTTTTGAAAAAGTTATGTGATACTTTGAAGGTGAAAAGGCATGAAATGTTAACCAAAGGTGTCTGTCTGTCTGTCTTCTGTCAGACAATGCACCGGCTCACATGACCATTGCCGCCACCAACTTTGTTGGCCAGTGTGGCTTCGAACTACTGCAGCACTCATCCTATTCTCCTGACCTAGCACTGTCAGACTTCTTGTTTCGAGAAATGAAGAAACCATTGTGTGGACGCCGCTTTGATTCATCTCAGGAAGTCATCAATGAAGTGGTTTTGGGCAAAATTACAGACTTCTAATAAACAGTTGTTTATTGCCTGTCTGTTAATTACAGACAGGCAATAAACAACTGATCCATAGATGAGAGAAATGTGTTACTATATATGTAGAGTACATAGTAAAGGATTAAAGTTCCTGTGAAGTTTCACCTTGCTAGGGCTATTATTCCTAGGTAAGGGTGCGAAATTTTTGATACCCCGCCTTGAGTATGTGTGTGTATATATATACAGTAAACCCCGCTATTTGCAGTATCTGTATTCGCAGTTTCGCGGTCGCTGATTTAATATAAAACGAAACCTAAAAAAATGTGAATTTTAAATTGCCGTGAAAATTTTCCGCCATAAAAAAACACGGGCGTGGCTAAAATCATCTTTCCCGGTTAAAACAGAGCTCAGTGGCTGGGGGGAGAGGGGTGACAAAATCGCGAGCGTGGATGTTTCTCTCTAATCCTTGTTCAGTATGTGTTATGCACTTGTCATGGAATGGTTCGTCGTTTGCTTTTAATTTTATAAATTTATATGCTTACAAAAGTGAAAAATCTACCGTTTTGCAGTGTGTTAGTGTAAACAGACTTTTCGAGTGTGTTAACGGAAAAAAGTGACTTTATTGTGGACAAGTTCTTTTCTAACCCCTACAAAAATATGGCTACGAATAACAAGGGAATTGTGAAAAAATCAAAGGTGATGACATTAGTGAGTAAAATTCAGTTATTAGACAAAATTTTTAATGGTGAAAATGTCTCATCAGTGGCTTTTGTTGCACTGGCCAGAAAAAAAAAAAACCAACAACAAATTATTTGCTTCCCTTCTCACATAGATAACTATCCAGTTGACCTTTGAATTTATTTCAATCTGTCAGCCTCAACTACCTGTGAAGGCAACCTGTTCCAGCAATCAGTGATTTGCTGGCTAAAAGAAAACTTCCTACAATTTAGTCTAAACCCCTTCCCTTTTAATTTGATTTATGTCCTTGAGTTCTGGAAATCTGTATTACAACAGTGAAAATAGCACCTTTATTCATTTTACTAACTTTCAGATTAACCAAAATCAGGTCAACTTTGGGGTGCCTAGCTACCAAGCTCTCAAGACCACATAATCAGATTTTTTCCTTGTATGGTTGGCCTTTTGCCGATCTAACCATGTGAGTTGCCAGTGTTTGGATCCTTTCAAGAAACTCAGTCTTTTTCAGATGAGGTATCCATACTTGAACAAAGTATTCCAAATGTGGTCTTATAGTTATATACAGTGAGATATGACCTTCATATCTCTACAGAATAATGTTCAATAAATCACTGATAGGACACCTTGCTGCCTGTTTACACTGCCCAGAAAACATATCTGCCTATATTATTACTTCCAGATCCCTTTCTTCCTCTACTGTTTTTCATTCAGGCTCACCAAGTGTATAATATATTTTGGGGTTGCTATTCGCAAAGTATAAGACCTTGCATTTTGCTGCATTAAAATATAGCTGCCACTTTTCTTACCATTCTTGTAGCATGCTCAAGTCATTCCGAAGGTGCCTGCTTTGATATAATTTACAATTACAGTAGACGCTCGACTTTCCAGGACAGATGGTAAAAAACAAATCCCGGATAATCGATTTCCCAGTTAATCCAAAAATACAAAAGTCCCCGACATACGTAAGAGATACGTTCCAGGACTTCCTTACTTCGTCGAGTCTTACATAACTCTTACATAAATGACTACTAACATATTGCTACTATATTATTATTGACAAATCTGAATTCCCAGCGATACTTGTTAATGTTTGGCCATTTTCATACATTCTTATTATAATGATTCCTTAGAGATTTAACAGATGCACCATTTTCAAACTTTTGAATAATTTAAAGTTTTTGTTTAACTGAAAATGCAACTCTCTTGCATTTACCCATCATTTTTGCAATTTCTAAAAAAAAAAAAAAAAAAATTATATAAAAAAAAATTCCGACATCCCTGACATAAATAACGAAACAAAATTTGTTCTTTTGAGGTGCAGCGGAACAAAACAATTGATGCGGCGCACTAAGACAAACTAAACATTTGGTTTCTTTTTTTTTTTGAGCGCCGGGCGTGAAGACAGCAGGGAGTGCAAGATAATAGGTACGCTAATCTCCCAATGGCGACTTATAATGCCGCTTGTCACTTATTTACAACTTGCAAAATATCTGTTTATACCTATTCTAGTTATTACTTGAATTTTTTGATTTCTGGTTGATTTTTTTTTTTTTTTTTTTATTTGGAGTCTTGAAGTGTCCTGGTTAATCGAGAGTCTGCTGTAATTACAATTACAATTAATTTATAATTGTAATTGTAATTACAGCAGTCTCTGAAAGCCTAGCATGTGAAAAGGCTTTAAAAGAGTTAAGTAAATGAAATGTTGGTGGCATCTTTATTCTTCTTCCAACGAAAGACATACATTTAAACTGAAAAAGAATGGTTGTGAAATAGATGTGAGGAAATTTACACTCAGCAAAAGCTTAATCAATTCTTTTAATGAACTTCCACCTAGGGTTGTGGGGGCGGGTAGTCTGAATAAATATAAATTCTGGACA
The DNA here is from genome assembly GCF_048544385.1 of Mastigoproctus giganteus. Taxonomy (NCBI): domain Eukaryota; kingdom Metazoa; phylum Arthropoda; class Arachnida; order Uropygi; family Thelyphonidae; genus Mastigoproctus; species Mastigoproctus giganteus. The sequence goes on from NC_143576.1 coordinate 167,504,289, forward strand.
AATTACACTACTGAGAAGGGCAACAAGATTGGTGAGAGGAACAAAGGATTGCTCTTACAAAGAAAGGCTTAAGTTCTGTAAATTGCAGCAGCTGGACACTAGACACCTGTGAGCTGATCTGACTGAGGTGTATAAGGCCTTGAATGGTTTGAGCAAAAACTCAATGCTTATGGGATTCTTCCTCTTGCTCAGATTAGGCATTCGAGGGGGCATAAATTCAAATTGAGGAAAGACAGTTGTAGAAATTTGCCTTTGGTCAGCAGGTGGTTGATTGCTGGAACAAATTTCCATCTGTCGTTGTGAAAGTTGACAGTCTCTAAACTAATAGCTGTTTTTAATTTAGTATTTTAGACCGAAAGGACAGAATTCATGGGATGTTTGGTTCCTGGGCAACACGACGGTGTCACCCTTCTTGCTAGTGGACGAACCCACAGCTTGGCTGGTATATAGGTACACTGTATCCATGTAGATGGTAATTCGATGTCAGTATGGATAAACGCCGTGAGCTGACTTTAAAAGAGCCCAAAACATGAGTCACTCTTGTTCTTGTTCTTGTTGTTATTTGGATTTTAGGAGCATTAGCAGCTAAGGCCATATTGCTCCGGGATATGTGGTGGCATTCCCCGGCATATGTGGTGGCATTCTTTCTGCATTCTCCGTATTTGGTGGTGACAGGTTCGAACCCCGGTCTAATCAAGAAGCATGTGCTACGCACTGCTGCTGCTCCTTCCCACCTGGCTACGGAGGTGCCCGGGTCACTCTTTTGTGGAGGTGGTAAAGAAATTGCACTATCCCCATTCAACAGTATCAAGATGTTTGTTTGTTTGTTATTTGGCTTTTTAGGAGCATTAGCAACTAAAGCCATTTTGCTCCAGGAATATGCGATGGTCAATCCCTGACCTTTCCGCATCCTCCGTATCTGGTGGTCAAGGGCTTGAACCCCGGTCTAATCAAGAAGCATGTGCTATGCACTGCTGCTCTTGCCCACCTGGCTATGGAGGCACCACAGTATCAAGAGTGTATCGGGAATACACCATTTCCGGAATAACAGCTCATTGTGGACAGCGCTGTGGGTGGAGAAAGGTGGTGGATTGTGGCTATTGACATCTGTCTCGCATTGTTTCAGCCAATCAGAGAACGACAGTAGCACAAATCACTGTCGACTTCAACGAGGGAGGTGCCAGAAATGTTTCCACCAAGACCATCAAGGCAATCATTAGCCGCAAATAGGCCATGAGAGCCGCTGACCCACCTGACTATGGAGGCACCACAGTATCAAGAGTGTATCGGGAATACACCATTTCCGGAATAACAGCTCATCGTGGATAGCGCTGTGGGTGGAGAAAGGTGGTGGATCGTGACTATTGACGTCTGTCTCGCATTGTTTCAACCAATCAGAGAATGACAGTAGCACAAATCACTGCCGACTTCAACGAGGGAGGTGCCAGAAATGTTTCCACCAAGACCATCAAGGCAATCATTAGCCGCAAATAGGCCATGGGAGCCGCTGACCCACCAGAGTCCCATTGCTAATACCACGACACAGGACTCTACACCTCAAATAGGTGAAAAAACATCAGCACTGGACCTAGGATGATTGTAGACAGGTCTCCTGGTCCTGTTTACAGTTATTTTGAGTGGATGGGAGGGTGGAAACTGCACAAAGCTATGTACCCATCATTCCAACAAGGAACTGTTCAGGCAGGTGAATGGCCCGTAATGGTCTAGGGTGTGTTCAAATGGCACACTTTGGGACCTCTGGTACGTCTAGACGCATCTCTGAACTGTCCATATTACGTGTCCATCCATGCACACCATCTGCATCCCTTCATGGTCATCGTGCATCCACAGGGCAATGGACTATTCCAGCAGGGCAATGCGCCTCCACACACAGAGCAGTGGTGACAAGAACATGGTTCGAAAAGCATTCTGCAGATTTTACCACCATGGAATTGCCTCCCCATTCACGAACTCTGTGGAGCACCTTTGGGATGCTGTGGAAAGGTTGGTTCGAGCTTTGGATCCTCCATACAGGAATGCAATGAAATTATGGACAACGGTGCAGCAAGCATAGATGAAAAAATACTTGTGGAATGGTTTTGTGAAATAACGGGCTCAACACCTCACTGTGTGACTGCCCTTATCCAAGCAAAAGGTGGGCCTACCCGTTACTAGGTAGGTATCCCATGATTTCTATTCACTCAGTGTACATTGAATGTAGAAATATTATTTCTTTTTTTCTATCACGTACCATTTTATCACAAATCACTTAATTTGATGTCATGAGTTGCAAAGACAAGATATTACAGAATTTGTAAAAAATGTATATTGTGCTTATTTAAAGTGAAAATCAGTGATCAAGATAAACAATGGACTTCAGGAAAATTTGGCAAACTTGTGTTGAAGCATTGAGATTGTGGAAAAATGGTAAAAAGAAGGCTATGCCATTTGCAATTCCCATGATTTGGTGGGAGCTACAAACAACTGTGATGACTTACTTTTGCTTGGTTAATGTAAAGTGATACAATGCAAAGAGTAAGAAGGGCATTGTGTATCCTGATATTCCATTTGCCATAAGACCAGTCTCACATAATAACCTGACGATTTCATGCCCTCCACTTATATTGGAGAAAGCAGCAGCAGAGAATGCTGAAATTGAAGCTTCTGAAGATGAAACTGAAGTCTACATGCCTAGAGACATTTGAGTCCAGCCCTCAACTGTTTTTACAGCATGAACTCAATGATCTGGTAAAAGATTTAAATTTACCAACGGAATCTGCAGGACTCCCTGGTTTTAGACTTAAATCAAAAGATCTTCTAGTACATCAGATGTTTTTCTCATGGTATAGACGAAGAGAACAAAAACTGTCCACTGCCTTTCTGAGGAATGATTCTGTTTTTTTTGCAGTAATAGAAGTGACTTAATGAACTATTCAGGAATTAGTTACAATCCTACACAGTGGAGCCTTTTTACTGACTCCTCAAAGAGGAGTCTCAAAAGTATTTTGCTCCACAATGGAAATAAATATGGATCAATTTAAATATTTAGAAGCATGATGAACATGGTTGGTTGATTGGTCTGTGCTGATTTTAAAGTGATAGGCATGTTACTTGGAATGCAATCTGGCTACACAAAAAGGCCTTGCTTTTTGTGTGGGTGGGGCAGTTGGGCAAGGAGTATGCACTGGGATGTCAAAGTCAGGCCAAAGAGGAGCAATTTGTTGCCTGGATATTAAAGAACATAAATCATAAATCACGGATAAAACTTTCATAAACTGTGTCATCAAACCCCGTTTGATGTGCAAGGTTGGAAGAAGGACCTCAGGAAAGTCCTTGCTTCAACTACCTTTGTACAAAAATTCACATTGATCACCCAAGAGAAGCTAAAAGACGGTATTTTTTGTTGGATCTCAAATTTGTAAACTGACGAAAGACCAAGATTTTGAGCAAACTGTGAATAAAAAGAAAAACAAGCATAAATTAGCTTCAGGTCTGTTGATAAGAACTTTTTAGAGAACAAAGATCCAGACTACATGAATATACAGTGGAACTTCTCTATTACGAACTTCTATTTAACGAATTTCTCTATACAGTCGATTCCAGTTAATTGGGACAAGGTACATCGGGACAGATCACTTTGGCCTAGTTAAGCGGCTGCCCCAATTAAGCGAAATTTTAATGAGCTGAAAAGCACATTCTAACGGAGGCAAAAAAGGTATGAATAAAATAAAGGGAATGTGGTATTTAAAGAAAGCACACTGTATTTAAGTTATATTGGTACAAACATTTATTTAAAAATAACTAAAGCCAAAAGCAAACAAAATGTACGTATGTACATGTGTAAAATGAAGATACAGTACAGAATAATGTCCGTGTCAGGCAAAGGTTACACATTACTTAAGGGTTCTTACTTTGAAAAAATTATGAAGTGTACCCTGACGTGTCCTCTTTATGGACTGCAATTGAACAGTCTGCGCAGGTATCTAATGCTGATAAAGGACTGCCTTCATTGCCTTCCTGCATGAAATAACATCTCAATTTAGCAATACAATTCCTGGCATCCTGGTTAGTCACTCGCTTAGGTATATCATTGTCATCATTTTCTTGGTCTTTTGGTGTCTCTGAGTGTTTTGCCGCAATTTGTTCAATAATCGTTTCCTCATAATCTTCATTTTCATTGTGGCATTGAAGGTTATCATCAATCGTTAAAAATTCTTCACAATTTTGGACCTGTTGCAGTTCCAAAGCCATTTCATTTTCTGTACAGCTTATCGTGTCTGAATCACAATTAGTCGCGAAACCACATTTAGCAAAACAATTCCGAATTGTTTTACTGGCTATTACTCGCCAACTATCGGCGATAAATTGTACAGCTTTTAACATTGAAACTTTTGCACTAACCTCTATTGATTTCGAAGATGATGTCAGCAGATTTTCCTCAATTGCTTCAAGGATGTGATTAACCAGCTTTCCGCGATAATAGGTCTTCAAATTTTTTAAAATTCCCACGTCCATAGGCTGTATCAGGGATGTGGTGTTAGGGGGTAAAAATTCCAGTTCAATATTTTTTAAACCAGCTACATTAGAGTGTGCGGTGCAGTTGTCCAATATCAACAGAATTTTTCTGGACTTCCGTTGCAGTTCCGCGTCCCAGTTCATTAGCCATTGCGTAAAAATATATGTGGTCATCCACGCCTTCTTATTGGCATAATACGAAACTGGCAAACTGCCTATTGTAAGCCCCTTGAAACAACGAGGTTTGGCACTTTTACCAATAACCAAAAGTTTGAGTTTATCATTTCCTGACATGTTTGAGCAGCACAACACTGTTACACGATCCATTGCTTTCTTTGAACCAGACAGTGTTATGTGTTGATAGCTGAGGGAACCATCCGGCATAGCACGATAATATAAACCTGTTTCATCGGCATTGTAAATGTCATCCCCACTAAATTTTTTAAGCAACTCTGGCAGTTTTTCACATTTCCATTGCTCATCACTCGTAGCATCAGCACTGTCCTTCTCGGCATGTGCTTTTTTGTAACTAATGTCATGTCTACACTTCCATCGAGACAACCAACCATCCGTCGCTTTGAAATTTACGTGACCTAGCTTTTTGGCCAACTCTTCTGATGTGTTTTAGCATAGGGCCGCTTACACGCACTCCTCATTTAGATACAGTGGAAAACCATTGATTCAAAGCATCTTCGATGCCTGCATCTTTGCCTTCCCTCTTTCGCTTATGAGATGTTTTCTTTAAATCCACGCGCAATGTCCACTCTTCTTTAAGTTTTTCTTGTTGCTGTAGCAGTCGTGAAATTGTAGATTTTGGCAACTTTATTATCTCCGCTAGCTGACAATGACTGACGTTAGGAGGTTGACTTTTTATCTTGTCAAGAATAGCGATTTTTTCTGAAAGTGACAAATTTTTTCGTGGCATCTTGACAGGGGTCTTAAATGTCTGAAAAAAAAGGGACGGGGGGAAACCAAAATCAGTGCACTGTTTGGTACAGTTTTTAATCTATTCTAACCCACAAGATGTATACATATGTACCGAGTGTGATCGTAAACAACTGCAAGCAAAATTTCTTCAGAATCCGATTACCACAACACAGAACAAACGTAAAAGAACCACTGTACAGCACGACTTCGCAATAACTGATTCCGCTGCTGCCCACATGATCTCTTTGTTACGAACCATCTAAATTAGTTTATTGTTCAATAAAAAAATTTTCTGTTTATACTCCGGCACGACAACCAAGTCAGTAGAGTTTACAATAAATCGCCAATTATCGTATTTAGTAGTCATGGGCTTGAACCCCGGTCCACTCAAAGAATGCGTGCGATGCACTCTCGCTCCTGATCACTGGGCTACGTCAGGCCTAATAAACTATATTTAGATGTTTGTGCGCGCCATCTAAATATAGTTTATTGTTCAATCAAGACCTTCATTGCCCCAATTAAGCGGCGAGTTGGCCCAAATAAGCGGAACAAAAAAATCCAGGCTAAATATTTGTTTTGTTTCTGTTCTTCACAATTTGCCTCAAATAAGCGGCTGGCCCAATTAACCGGAATGCACTGTACTACGAATTTTTTTGCAAAACATTGCACCTTGAAACGAAATTACATGTAAAATTAACCCCATATAAAGAAGTGTTAGTCTCTCGACAAGGAATTTTTAAAAAAATTAGTAAAAGCATTTTTGAAGATTTTCAAGCATTTACTGCTAAACAGCCTCTCAAATCTACTGCCTCCATCCCTCCGAAATTTCGCATTAGCATCTGGAATTAAATAATTATCCTTTTAGTGAACACTTGTGGCCGTTGATGCCCGTAGGAGGAGGGTCTTTGTTTCATTTTTGCTATAGTTATTAAACCAAATGGGTTTTCTTAAAAGTGGTCGTAAACTTTACAATAAATAGGGTAGATCTGTAAATTGATGGGGAAAGTGAAATTCGCTGCGGTAAACCTTTAGCATGCTGCAGCGGCAATACATAGAATGCTACCATAGTCGGTTTTTAGTAACACCTACTGAGTGACATTCGCTTCTCACCTCAACTGTACCATGTGACCTTCATGTCAATGATTATATGATATGTCTGTTCTCGTCTAACTGGACCCACAGTACATGGTTTTCATGAATTTTTTTTTTTTTTTGTTCGTCATCAATCACATAGGCAATATGCTCTTGTTTTTTTTTTTTTTTCCTGAAAAGTAACATACAGCATACGTTAATCATAAATTTTCTTTTGTGTATTTATGAATGAAAGCAGAATAAAAGAAATTCACAAAGTCGTATATTTCTTCAAAGCGAGTGATACTGTTGAATTGGGAAGCGAATGTCATTGAGTAGGCGCTACCCTGTACTAACAATTCACTATATGGCGAGCGCAGCGAAGTTTGCTGTGTATGTATTGGCAAGAGCTGCAGTCCAGTAATTTTTACAATTGTGTAAACAATTTCGAAGAGAAAGTGTTTAAGTATTAATGATAAAGCAAAGATTGTTATGATACTGACTAGGGTTTTAAGAAAAAAGATGTTGCGGAGAAATATGGGATATCTGCAAGCAGTTATGCTTGCAGATATGCCATATTTTTTTAAAATCTATGATTTTAAAAAAATCGAGAATCAATTTTAAATGCAATTGAAGGTGGAGCAGACAAGAAGCAAATTAAGTTGTGTATACACGAAGATGTTGATAAAGCTGTTCTAAAATGGGTGCAAATGATATGTGAAAAGAATATCCCAATATCGGGCCTAATAATAAAGCAACAAGTTCTGAAATTTGCACAGTCCCTTGGACATACAGAATTTAATGCGAGCACTGGATGGCTAGATAAATTTAAGAAGCGCCACAGAATTGTGGAAAAGGTTATTTGTGGACAGAGTGTTAATGTAAGCGAAGAAGATTGCAACAGTTGGAGGAACAATACCTTAAAGAAGATTTTGGAAGAATATGAGCGTAAGGATGTTTCTAATGCTGACGAAATGGGTTTATTCTTTAAATGTTTACCGAATAGAACACTTGTTTTTAAGGATGATAAATGTTTTGGCAGAAAACAAAGCAAAGAAAGAATCACTGTGCTAGTTGGAGCAAATATGACAGGAGGTGAAAAATTTAAGACTTTGTCATCGGAAAATCAAAAAACCCAAGATGTTTTAGAAGCACAAAATCTCTGACAGTTGACTACACCTTTAATAAAAAACATGGATGACAAGTGATATCTTTGAAGACTGGAGATTAAAACTAGACAAGCATATAACAAAAGAAAAAAGGAAAATCATGTTGGTAACTGACAACTGTCCGGCACATCCTGCCACACTTAAAAGTGTGAAGTTGTTTTTACCACCAAACGTAACTTCAAAACTCCAGCCAATGGACCAAGTCATTATTAAAAATTTTAAATTTCATTATCGAAAGAGAATAATAATGAAGATTGTCAATGCATTATCAGAAAATAGAAACTTGGAGGTTACAATTAACCTTAGAGATTGTATCTCTGAACTGGCAAAAGTTTGGACAAACAATGTCACTGAATACACTATTCAAAATTGTTTTCGAAAGTGGGATTTGCATTGAATACAGAAGTCGAACAACGACTGGACGAACAAGATGAACTGCCTCTTTCACAACTGAAAACCTTTTGGAGATTATTAGAATCGTCTGAAAACATTGAAAATGAAATAACAATGGATAGTTATGTTTATGTAGATCACAGCAGAACATCCAAATGAAGATAAAATACTGCTGAACAGTGTTAGACGCGACCATGATTACGAAGAAATTAACGATGACGCTGAAGAGATGCACCAGAACAACCTGTAGAAAAGCCAACTTGCAAAGAAATGATTAACGCTTTTAAAACGGTTCGAATGGGTCTACAGTTTTGTGAAAATGTTCCTGATAATGTTTTTAATGCTCTGAACAAATGTGAGGTTTTCTTTGAGAATCAGACAATTTTTTAATTGCACTGTGCAAATGAAAATTACAGATTTTAATTTGTGATATTTACCAGCGAAAATTGTGTAAATGTAATTTAAATAAGTATATTTTTGAAATAAAATACATTAAAAATAAATGTAGATTCGTTTTCATTTTCTAATTAGATAACAATTTCTAATAAAAAAGATATTCTCTGTATAATGAAATTTCTCTATAACGAATTTTTTCGCTGGATTTATCGAATTCGTTATAGGGAAGTTCGACTATAGTTGAAAATATATTTACAAACTTCAAGAAGCTGGGCTGTAACATGAGTATCAAGGTACATTTTTTACACTCTCACATCAACTACTTCTAACTTACAGAAAATCTAGGAAGTGTTAGTGAAGAACAGAATAAGAGGTTTTACCAGGGCATTAAAGACATGGAGATGATGCACCAGGGGAGGTGGAATGTCAACGTGACGGATGACTATTCCTGGATACTGAGGAGGGAGTGTGAATTTAAAGGATCTGCAAGAAAACCGAAGAAATAAATTTGACCCATCGTAGTTTTTAAAATGAGAGGCGAGTGTTTAGTGGACGTTTTACCACATTGCACTTTTCAATAGTGTTTTCAACATATATTTAAATATAAAAGTCTGGTAAAAGTAGCATTTTGTTATAATTTCAGTGCACAAATTCTGCAAAAATTAATAAAAATTTGTGAAAACCCAAATTTGCTTTCGTGATTTTTGAAGAAACCTCATGTGATGGAATCAAATAAAAGTGATTTTTGAAATCAGCATATAAGAAAATGATCCAGAAACACCCTTTTCTGAGAAAACTGAAATTTTTTTCAAAATGGAAGGAATGGTTAGGAAGGAATGGGGAGAAATGGAGTTTATTTTATTTTATTTTATTTTTTGCTGGTAAATTCTTCCCATTGTGTTTCCAATACGTACTAACATTAATTAGTTCCATGGTGGATAACAAAAAACGGTGGTTGCATTAAATATAAATGAAATTACTTTAAAAACACATTATATCAGTACAGATTCTATCCTTTTATTCTGCGAATGAGAATTCATATTGTATTTCTTGGAACTAACTTCAAAGTAATATAACAGTTAATTCCATGCGATACACAGACAAATTATAGGTTACTGGTTCCTAAGTGTAGTACTTACTACGAAATAAAGTCCAAATAGCCAGTAATCTTGCCACAAATCTGATGATATTTTGGAACCTCTTTGGGCTCAGTTATGGTCTAAAGAAAGTAGAAAGAGAAGAAAGAGTAGATAATATAAGTTTTTAAAGCCGTACACCTTAATCAGAAACTTAGTGATCTTTAATTGTAAAGTTTTTCTTTCAATTTTTTATTTTTTTTATAATGTTTATTTTTAAATTCCAATTTATTTTTTTCTCATCCCACAAAAAAAAAAAAAAAAAAAAAAAAACCATGCTGTTCGCCTTTCATCTTTTATCTTTATACTTCAAGTAAAAAATAAAAAAATTAATCTGCAGCATTTGTCAATCCACTGCAGTATAAAGGCCTCTTCAACAAGTCATGTTGAGGAAATTGGACCACAATTTGCAATGGTCCAGTGCAGGTTGGCAAATCAACTGTATTTAGTAACCAGGAGCTTGAACCCCAGTCTACCCAAACAGCATGTGCTACTGCATTTCTTCTCTTGACCACTCGGGCTATGGAGGCCGCCTATACTTCAAGTAGTACATCCGAAAAAAAAAAAAAAAAAAAAAAAACTCTTGGGGTATTATATGGAAAGTAGGTTTTACACTATAAAAATGCCCACAAGCCCTCCGATTAATTTGATCTAATTTCATCTTCACCTCTCAATTTTTCATTCTTATTCATACCCTATCCAGATTTGATTCAATATCTTAATCTCATAGCTTTGAAATTATGATACCGAAGTATAAATTTATTTAACACACAGCTGTTACTTCAGCATTAGTTTTGTCACTGCACAGAGCAGGGCAGATTCTGGTCATCTTCTGGTAAGTTCTTTCTTCTTAAGTTTATCATTCTTATTATTAAGTTATTAAATCTAATAACTTCTGTACGTGCCACCTGCCAGCAGTTATTTTATTTAAAATACCAATTCTCTTATAATTTTAGTTTCTAATTAGGTTAGAAAGTAAAATAAAATCAGTTTCTGATTAAGGTGTTATGCTAAAATCTCTGGATTTTAAAAATTATATTAGTCCTCCTCCTCCTTTCTTCTTTCCTACTTTTTTTTTAGCCTTGATAAAACAGCCAAAAGAATCCCCAAACCAGGGGTGTGCAACCTGTGGCTCTTTGAACATGTAACTGCAGCATGCAGTGGGTGTTGATGTGAATATAGCATTAGTTTCAGTGTCAGCACCTCAGTTCAGTTTGCCTGCGCATCACGAGCAGAACACACAAACTGTAAGGTGTCGAAGATTAATCGTTGTCGTGATGGTGGTGGTGAATGTACACTGAGTGATCACTGAATTATGACCACCCCTATTAAAACTGAATGTGACCCATTGACAACGTGAGGTACGAGAGTGCGCAGTTAGTCGACCTACATAGCATAGATGTCAGTAGTTCAGTAGGTAGTAAAATTCCGAGCATGATGGGTAAAAGGGAAAGCATGATGGGAAGGATTTATCAGACTTTGATAAAGGATAGATTGTGGATGCTCGATGAGCTGGTGCCTTGATTTGCCAAACTGCTGAATTGGTGGGGTGTTCGAGAGCCACCATAGTTAAAGCGTACCAGGTCTGGCTTCAAAATGGCCAAACAATGACCTGACGGCAAAACTGCAAAGGTCAGCGAAAAGTTGATCTTAGAGGTGAGTGCTGGGTCCAAAGTACGGGCAAAGCACTGTTGAAGAGTTGACTACCCAATACAACATGGGCTAACCCGGAACAATATCCGACATGGCGATGTGTCGCTCGCATGTATGGGCTATACCAGAAGACGGCCCTTATGGTATCCCCTGCTAAACAAGGTTCATTAGCGTAAAAGACTCACCTGGTGCAAAGAGTATGCAACTTGGATGATAGAAGACTGGAAGGTGTGCTGGTTGGATTAGTCACGTTATTTACTCCACACCGTGGATGGTCATGTACGGATTTGACATCAACAACATGAGGCTCTTGATACATCATGCATGGTATGAAAAGTGCAGGCCAGTGGAGGCAGTTGTATGGTGTGGGGCATGTTTCACTGGCAGGAACTTGGACCCCTGATGCATGTGGAACAACGTATTAGTGGTCTCCACTATTGTCAACTGCTTGCTGACAGTGTACACCCTGCTATGTTACACTTTTTTCCCAAATGGCGATGGTGTCTTCCAAGGTGACAATGCGCTAAGACATCAGGCACTTGTTATGCAGGAATGGTTTGAGGAACACAGTTCTGACTTACAGCATATCGATTTGCCTCCAAACTCCCCCAATATCAATCCCATAGAGTACTTGTGGGACACTATGGAAAGGCATATCAGGTGTCTGGATACACCAATTACCACCATACCTGCATTGCTGACTGCATTACACACAGCTCAGTTAGACATACCTCCCGAATGCTTCCGACGTCTTGTTGAATCAATGCCACGTCAGGTAGCTGCTGTACTGAGGGCAAAAGAAGGACCTACGAAGTATTAGGTTGATGGTCATAATTCAGAGATCACTCAGTGTAAAATAGTCAAAACAGGAATAAAATAATATCCATGGGTACACAGTGTTTATGATAGGTATATAAATTCATATTATACATCATTTGACTTTTTAAATCAGTGATGTGGCATTATTAAACCAGATGATATTAAAATTGCAATTCAAAAGAGAAAGATTGAGCAAGAAAACCAGGAATTTAAGAAGGAATGGACTGAGTCGTATGCATTTGTGGCAAATTCTACAGGACTTCCGTTGTGTTTAATATGTAGTGAAAAATTTCAAACAATAAAACAAACAAACATAGGAAGACATTTTTGACTAAACATGATATATTTGCCAAAACATATCCAGCCAGTGAGCCAAGAAAAAAGGCTGAAAATGAGTTGCAAAAGAAAATATTAATAATGAATTTATTGTCAAAGTGGATTAAATCATCAAGCAATACAAATGCTGCTAGTTTTGTAGTTGCACTTGAAATTTTAACACAGGGGAAACCATTTACCGTGGGCGGCAAATACATAAAAGAATGTTTTATTAAAATATTGGAAAATCTTTCCAGCAATTTTCAAAACAAAACAGAAATAATTACAAAAATTAAAGAAATGCCAATATCTGCAAAAACTATGAGGGACAGAGTTTTAGTGATGGCGGAAGATGCAACTAGTCAGCAATTATGGACCTAACGTCAGCATCAGGATTTTCTATAGCTTGTGATGAATCATGCGATGTTGGTGATATCGTGCAAGTTGTCCTCATTTGTAAATATCTAAATTCTCAAGGACCCCCAAGAAGAATTGCTTGATTTACTGCCACTCACAGTACAAACACATGGAGAGGATATAGAATCTGCAATTACTGAATGTTTCAAAAATAAGGGAATTAATATAAATAAAATAATTTGTATCACAACCCATGGAGCCCCGAGCATGAGGCGAGGAAAAAATGTTTCATTAATTTATCCAGAAAAAAACATTTCGCATGATGTGCTTTCCTTTCACTGTATAAGTCATCAAAGAGGCACTTTTCTTGCAAATTTTTCGAAAAGAGATAACAGCAGTGATGGATTTGGACATAAAGATAGTCAATAAAATAATGGCAAGATCACTATATTATCAACAATTCTGTGAACTTCTTGATGAAATCAATTGTCAATATACTGACCTTATGAGTAACGGCATTAGATGACTTTCTAGAGGTGCAGTATTGACACAATTTGCTGCTTTGTCTTGGTGAACTGAAATTATTTTTAAGACAGACGGATATGAATGCTGAATGTTGGTGTTGTTATTTGGTTTTTAGGAGCATTAGCAACTAAGGCCATATTACACCGGGGATATGCGGTGGTCATTCCCTGACCTTTCCGCATCCTCCATATTTGGTGGTCATGGGCTCGAACCCCGGTCTAATCAAGAAGTGTGTGCTATGCACTGCTGCATGAATACTATTCATGCAGCAGTGCAATACTGAATACAGGATTGGTTACAAAAATTCTATTTTATGGCAGATGTGACTTCACATTTAAATGTGTTAAATCAGAAATTACAAGGAAAAGGTAACACAGCATTTATGCTTTTGGAAGGACTTTCGCTTGAACACAAATTGTGTTTTTGAAGGAGACACAGGAAGTAGAAAATTATTACGGTTTGTAATGTTAAAAAAATATCGAGGTACTAAAAATAATACCAATCCTATTAATTTGCCAATTTTTCAACAAAAGATTGTCAAAATGCGTACCCAACTTAGCCATAGATTTGAGGATTTTAGGAAGAAAAGGGTGATATTATCATTGTTAATCAAACCTCTTAGAGTGAGTACTTCTCAGTTAAATTTTTCTCCATTTCTTGAAATTGATGAAGCACAATTTGAAATGGAGTTAGAGGACTTCAAAATCAAGAACACGTGGAGCGCAAGACAAATTCCTTAAAACTGAAATTGAGGATTTCGAGAGGAAAAAGGCTGCCCTTGCAATTCTACACAAATTAGTGGTGATAGACGAGTTGAAAAAGCAAGATCAAATTGTGTTTGATGCGTGAAGTAGCTTACTGGACAAGTATATAAATTTGAAAATATTTGCATTTGGACTTCTCTCAGGTTTTGATCTGACACATTTCTGCAAGCAAATATTTTCGAACATGAACTATATTAAAAATAATTCAAGAAACAGTCTCAACAATGCGACTTTCTCAGCATGTTTAAAGATGAAAATTATGGCATACTTTCCTGATATTGAGAGACTGGCTCAATAAGTTCAGTAGTGAAAGTCACATTAATTGGATGTCTTTTAACTGGAAGTCTTTTCAGTATTAAAAAATAATATTTCAAAAAAAATATATTTTTTAATAAAATATCTTCCCACTCTGTTTCATTTCTTAAACCTACCCTTCCCCTGGGTTTGAGAATTTTTTTTTTTTTTTTTTTTTAAATGAAAACCCCAAACACAAGAAGTGTTAGAACCTATAGTACTTAGTACTGTGCATGGGTCCCACTCTGTTTCATTTCTTAAACCTACCCTTCCCCTGGGTTTGAGAATTTTTTTTTTTTTTTTTTTTTAAATGAAAACCCCAAACACAAGAAGTGTTAGAACCTATAGTACTTAGTACTGTGCATGGGTTAGAGGCTGAGAAGACGAAAGAAGATATCTGTTGACATTAGACTTGAACTTCTGTAGACTGCAACTTTCAGGAAATACGTATGAAGGAAGGTTGTACCAGAAAACAGTAGTTGAATGGATAAACGAGGAAGATGAAAAGTTGGTTCTGTGAGTTTGAAGTTGGACAGTAAATGGATGTTTGCTGGTGTCGGCAAGTGTTCGGACTGTTTTGAAAGAGAGAGCAGGAATAACAGAAGCCAATTCAGAAGAACAGTGCCCAGGGAAGTATCTGTAGAAAAGGCATGCAGCAGAAATAGTATGTCTATGAGATAGGAGAGTGCAGAAACTCTGTTAGAGAGGAGTCACTAACTGCCCTCTTCTCAATGGAATCTAGAACCTGAGAGAGAGGTTTTGAGGGCACCGCCCCAGATGTGGGAACAATATTCCATGGTAGGGCGGATTTGCGATTTGTACAGAGTAAACAGCTGTTTGGAAGAAAACTAACACCCAGAGCGAAAGAGAAAACCAAGTTTTTTAGATGCAGAGGAAGCAATATTTGTAATATGCTTGTGCCGAGACAGATTAGAAGTCAGGGTAATCCCCAAAAGAGATATATCATCTTGCCTAGAAATCAGTGTCACCAAAGATAAGAATAGGAGCAAAAGAATCCTTTTTGCGAGATATAAGACAAAACTAAGTTTTAGAAGGATTGAAATCAACTAAGTTGTCTTTGCCCCACTGTAGAATTACCTGAGGATTAGCATTTAAGGAATTGGTAGTGGATATTCGAGAAGTTGAAGCTGATTGAGCTGGGCAAGGTTTCTCAAAATGGAAAGTGGAATGCAATGTGCTATCATCAGCAAAACTATGGATAGGATTTCCAGTCAATGGAAGAAGCTCATCAATATACAAGAGGAAAAGAACTGAACCATGGGGAACACCAGCATTAGTGGAGAAGTTAGAAGACAGGGAGTCATCTACAATCACCCTCAGTGAGTGGTCAGAGAGAAAACTGGATAACCAATTACAAAAAACAGTTGGCAAACCATAAGATGGAAGCTTGTTTAGAAGACCTTTATGCCAAACACGATCAAATGCCTTTGAGATGACAAGAGCATGTGTTTCACCTAACTTTTCCATTGAATTTGTCCATAAATGGGTAACATAAGCCAGAATATAACCAATGAAACTGATGGAATCCATACTGGCGATCACAGATCAGACGGAAGGATTCTAGAAAGTTTAAGAGTTGGCAGTTAATTGATTTTCTCCATTACTTTAGAGAGAGAAGTAATTGCAACAGGACGATAATTGGATGGGAAGGACTTGTCACCCTTTTTAGGAACTGGTTGGATATGAGCAAATTTCCAAGCAGAGGAAAAACACCTTTGGAATAAGAAAGTGAAAAAAGGTGGCAAAGAACAGGTGTAAGTTCAGGAGCACAGGTTTTGAGAACAAGTGGAGAAATACCATCAGGACCTGGAGCTTTCTTAGTCGATATTCGTCAAAATCCTTCTGACATCCTTTTGACGGAAGACCACACGAAGCATTGAATGGAGCATGTTGGACATGGTGGGAGGTGTTTTACCAGATCATTA